>NW_027152586.1:0-55000 GCF_040937935.1 Hyperolius riggenbachi
ATGCAGTAAGGTGAGTTCACTGGACACAGAAGGTAGCTATGTGCAGTGAGGTGAGTTCACTCAACCCAAAGGTAGTTATATATGCAGTGAGGTGAATTCACTGAACACAAAAGGTAGCTATATGCAGTCAGCTGAGTTCACTCAACCCAAAGGTAGTTATATATGCAGTGAGGTGAGTTCACTGAACACAGAAGGTAGCTATGTGCAGTGAGGTGAGTTCACTCAACCCAAAGGTAGTTATATATGCAGTGAGGTGAATTCACTGAACCCAAAGGTAGTTATATATGCAGTGAGGTGAATTCACTGAACACAAAAGGTAGCTATATGCAGTGAGGTGAATTCACTGAACACAAAAGGTAGCTATATGCAGTGAGGTGAATTCACTGAACACAAAAGGTAGCTATATGCAGTCAGCTGAGTTCACTCAACCCAAAGGTAGTTATATATGCAGTGAGGTGAGTTCACTGAACACAGAAGGTAGCTATGTGCAGTGAGGTGAGTTCACTCAATCCAAAGGTAGTTATATATGCAGTAAGGTGAGTTCACTGGACACAGAAGGTAGCTATGTGCAGTGAGGTGAGTTCACTCAACCCAAAGGTAGTTATATATGCAGTGAGGTGAATTCACTGAACACAAAAGGTAGCTATATGCAGTGAGGTGAATTCACTGAACACAAAAGGTAGCTATATGCAGTGAGGTGAATTCACTGAACACAAAAGGTAGCTATATGCAGTCAGCTGAGTTCACTCAACCCAAAGGTAGTTATATATGCAGTGAGGTGAGTTCACTGAACACAGAAGGTAGCTATGTGCAGTGAGGTGAGTTCACTCAATCCAAAGGTAGTTATATATGCAGTAAGGTGAGTTCACTGGACACAGAAGGTAGCTATGTGCAGTGAGGTGAGTTCACTCAACCCAAAGGTAGTTATATATGCAGTGAGGTGAATTCACTGAACACAAAAGGTAGCTATATGCAGTGAGGTGAATTCACTGAACACAAAAGGTAGCTATATGCAGTGAGGTGAATTCACTGAACACAAAAGGTAGCTATATGCAGTCAGCTGAGTTCACTCAACCCAAAGGTAGTTATATATGCAGTGAGGTGAGTTCACTGAACACAAAAGGTAGCTATATGCAGTGAGGTGAATTCACTGAACACAAAAGGTAGCTATATGCAGTGAGGTGAATTCACTGAACACAAAAGGTAGCTATGTGCAGTCAGCTGAGTTCACTCAACCCAAAGGTAGTTATATATGCAGTGAGGTGAATTTACTGAACACAAAAGGTAGCTATATGCAGTGAGGTGAATTCACTGAACACAAAAGGTAGCTATATGCAGTCAGCTGAGTTCACTCAACCCAAAGGTAGTTATATATGCAGTGAGGTGAGTTCACTCAACTTAAAAGGTAGTTATATGCAGTGACGCAAGTTCACTCAACACAAAAGGTAGTTATGTGCAGCGAGGTGGGTTCACTCAACACAAACGTAGGTGTATGCAGTGATGAGGTGGGTTAACTAAACACAACAGGTACTAGTAGTAGGTAAATGCAGTACTGAGTAGGTAGTACAATGTGCAGCTCCCTGTCACACACACAGGTGTCACTGAATGTGCTGCTGAATGCTGGGGGGCTGCTGGCAGTGGGACACACACATTATGAATTAGCAATGCTGTCTAAGCAACACAAGTGTATCACACACACAGGTAGTAGTCACTGAATGTGCTGCTGAATGCTGGTGGGCTGCTGGCAGTGGGACACACACAGTATTAATTAGCAATGCTGTCTAAACAACACAAGTGTATCACACACACAGGTAGTACTAGTCACTGAATGTGCTGCTGCTGCTGGCAGTGGGACACACAGTATGAATTAGCAATGCTGTCTAAACACCACAAGTGTCAGTTTCAAACACAGAAAAAAAAATTGATCACAGCAGGATGAGCTCTGAAAAGAGCTTTTCTGGGGCGCTATTATAGCAATAAGATTCAGCTAAGCAAGCTAAGAAGGCAAGAGCCTGACTAATCTGTCCCTAGGAGAACAAGTCTGCAGCAGCTGTCCCTAGTCTGTCTCTAGCAGGCACACGAGTGAGGCTAATGGCCGCCGGAGCCTGCCTTATATAAGGGGGGGGGGGGGGGGGCTCCAGGGCTTAGCGTAGCCTGATTGGCTACAATGCGCCTGCTGACTGTGATGCAGAGGGTCAAAGTTGACCCTCATAGAGCATTATGGGGCGAATCGAACTTCCGGGAGAGTTTGCCTTCGCCGGCGAAGGCGAACCACCCGATGTTCGCCTGGAACCGTTCGCCGGTGAACCGTTCGGCCCACCTCTAGTTACCGCCAGCCTAGTTTGGGAAAATACAGAACTTCTATCGCAACTGTAAACATTAATATGAATGAGCACACAGAAGTCTAAAATACCGAATGCAGTATTTTCCCGCCCTGATTTTTTTTTACCGAACACACTTGGGAATGATAGCCAATATCTCTATCAAGTACATTAGCTTCTGTGATAAAATATGCATGTTTTCATACAAACATTCATAAAGCATTACCCAAAAAACAGCTAACTTTACCGAGCACTTAGCAAAATGTCAATTCATAAAAGCAGTTTAACCGTTTTTATTTGTAGATCTAGGCTCAGCAAGTGAGTAGGTGCCGCTGTCCCATGATAACAGCGGTGGTGGCAGTTATACCCTGAAATAGTGTGTAAGTTGTCAGTACCGTAACCCACAGGCTCCCTTCTAGTTGGGCTGCTGCCCAAATTCCGTTGGTTCCTGCGCACAGATTGCGACCTCAGCTTGCATGGTCTGTGTGCTGAAACCGATTGGAAGGCAATTTGTGGTCTGACCACCAGGGGCCCTGTGACAGTTACCGCATGAAAAGCTCAAATTCCTGAGCAGTGAGGAAAATTACCACCTAAAGCAGTGATTAACTCAATACATGCCAGTAAATGTCAATTCATAAAGATTAGAGCAGGCGGTAATGACACGGATAATGCCGCTTGCTTTGAAGAGGCGATAAGAGCGATAACAACAAAGTTAATAGAGACAGATCTCCCAGACAGCAGCAGAGCGATTGGAACAAACCAGACTTCCCATAAATACCCCAGGCTGTGTTTTTTAACCTCTTGGGTACCTGTAGTTCACATCAGAAAGCCTACATGTGTAAAGTTTCTTGAATTTCTTCTAAGCTGTGGCAATTAGATTGTGTAGGATGTGTACTGCAGGTGACAGCAACATGGGACAAAAGTGATTTATACCACATTATACTTTGGAAGAAGCATTCTGTAACGATTGGTGTCAGCACGCAGAGAGAATCTGATTATTGATGATCTGCAGAATCACCGATAATACAGATATATTACTAACCTCTGGACACCTATAGGTATGTGAGTGTTTGGTGTAAAAGTAGTACTTTGAGTAATGCACCTGCTGGGCAGGTGATATTAGGCAGTAAAGGAATACTGCTCTTGAGGGCACAGGAACCTTCCAGCAGCCTGAGACTCTCCAAGGGGTGGAGTCAGGCTGGAGATGGGAAGGACCAGAGAGTGGGTGACACCTGAAGGTGGATGTCACTATCTGATCTGGAGACTATCTCTTAAGAGGAGAAATAGCTCTCGAGGTCGGGCACGCCTGGTCGGCAACACACGGACAGATTAAGTACAAAGACAGAAGGCTGATTCGGTATCCAAGGCAAGCAGGGTCTGGCAACGGAATATCAGATATGCGAGGTACCGAATCAGAGATCAAAGGGATAGTCAGGAAAGCAATAAGTCATAATGTCACGTTCCGTAACAACTAGAGAGGACAGAGAGTGACTGATCTCTGGAGATCTGCAGTATCGCCAGAAATACAGATATACCTGATTATAAGTGATCTGCAGTCTCACCGATAATCCGATATATACGCTAACCTCTGTCCACCCAAAATGGGGTGTAATGATTGGTGCAAACAATAATAGCGTATTGTTCTGTGGCGAGGGCCCACAGAACACAGACTACCGTCCAGCGGCAAGGGCCCGCTGGCGGGGATGGTCGACAAGCAAGGATCGGCAACAGGTAATCAGAAATACGAGGTACAAAATCAGGAGGCGGAGGCGGAGTCTAGAAGGCTAGCCGGAGTTCGGCAACAGAGATCAGAGATACGAGGTACAGAGACGGTAGGCAAGAGAGTAAACGAGGGCACAGCAAGGTAGGCAACGGGAAATCAGATAGGCAGCAGTACAGAAGGATTAGGCAAACTCAGAGTCAAGGACAGGCAAAAGATCAAAGACACAGGTAAATACAATGGTATATTTCTTCCAGTACCTATATATTGGCGTAACCAATATATAAGTATACTGTGGATCCGAGAGCTAGCACAGAGTGTGATCGCTACAGCGGACAAAGAGTACTGACAGTCTGCTGCTTAAATGCAGATTGTTCCTCCAGGAACCCCCACCCCCCGGATGATGTCAGCAAGGGGCGGAGCGTGCCTCAACAGGGCGGATCAAGGCAACCTTCTCCTCAGGGCATAAAGGGCCTGACGCTCCGTGCGTGAGCGCGTTGCCCGGCCCTGCAATGATGACCTGTGGCTGTGACGGCCGCCGGCGCCGCCAGCTGATGCCGACCGGAAGTTCGGGGATCCGGTGACGTCAGCGCTGCGAGCGGCGTCCATACTGGCCGCCGCTGAAGAGGTGAGTCTCTCCCTGACATTACCCCTCCCCTGAGGCGTGGTCTCCGAACGCGCTAAGGAAGGTTTATCAGGATGGGAGTCATGAAACTCCTGTATGAGTTCTTGTGCATGGCAATGATGAGCTGGTACCCATGATCTCTCCTCAGGACCGTATCCCCTCCAATGAACCAGATACTGGAGAGACCTCCTAAGAAATCGAGAATCCAGTATTCTCTCGACCTCATACTCAGGCTCACCATCCACTAACACAGGAGGAGGACCAGGGTCCACATGCACCGCAGGTTTTAGTAATGACACATGAAATGTTCTCACCCCACGCATAGATTGAGGCAACGTTATCTGATAAGAAACTTTATTGATTCTTTTAGCTACTGGATATGGACCCACAAATTTAGGCCCAAGCTTAGCTGAAGGTTGCCGTAAGGCGATATGCCGAGTGGAAATCCATACAAGATCCCCGGGAGAGAACTCCCACTCAGGTGACCGCTTTCGGTCAGCCTGTACTTTCTGGAGTGAAACCGACTTCTTTAAATTGGCATTTACTTCCTTCCATCGGGATTTTAGTGTCTCCTGCCAGTTTTCTAGGGCAGGAAAAGGAGAAGAACTAACAGGAAAGGGGGAAAACCTGGGAGATCTCCCATTAACAATCTGAAAGGGTGAAAACCGTGAGGAAGAGCTCCGGAGATTGTTATGGGCAAATTCGGCGTATGGTAAGTATTGTACGTACCCATTCTGTTTGGTTATCTGCCACATAACACCGGAGATACTGTTCCAGTGACTGGTTCACCCTCTCTGTCTGACCATTGGTCTGAGGGTGATAACCAGATGAAAATGAAAGCGTAATTCCTAGTACTCTGCAAAATTCTTTCCAAAATTCCGAGATAAACTGCACCCCCCTGTCAGACACTATATTCTCCGGGACCCCATGAAGGCGAAGGACATGGACTACGAATAGCTCAGCCAGTTCCTTGGCGGAGGGAAATTTTCTCAATGGCACAAAATGAGCCATTTTAGAAAATCGGTCAATAATGACCCAAATCACCGTGTTACCATCTGAAGAAGGCAATTCCCCCACAAAATCCATGGATATGTGAGTCCAGGGTTCAGAGGGTATGGGCAGGGGTTGGAGGGTACCTACTGGGGATATATGTGAGGGTTTGCTCCGTGAACATACTGCACAAGAGGCAACAAATTCCTCGACATCCCTCCTCCAGTTGGGCCACCAGACACTCCTGGATAACAATTCTCTGGTTCTGTCAATTCCAGGATGACCTGCCAGTCTGGATGAATGGAACAACTGCAACACCTGTAACCTAAACTGTAACGGAACAAACATCAGATCAGGTGGCTTCCCCGTCGGACTGTCTGGTTGATGAGGAAGAAGAACAGAGGCAAGATCCTCCCTCGAATCTACACAAGCCAACACCACTTTCTCAGATAAAATTGGATCTGGTTCAGAGGGCAATACCGACTCTATGTCAAAACATCGGGAGAGGGCATCTGCTTTGACATTTTTATTTCCCGGTTTGAATGTGATAATGAAGTCAAACCGGGAAAAAAATAAAGACCACCGTGCTTGTCTGGGATTCAATCTCTTGGCCCCCTTCAGATACTCCAAATTCTTATGATCTGTATAAACTGTGATCACATGTTCTGCCCCCTCAAGCCAGTGTCGCCACTCTTCAAATGCCAACTTCACAGCAAGCAATTCCCTATTGCCAATATCATAATTTTTCTCTGCCTCGGAAATTTTTTTCGAAAAAAAAGCGCAGGGATGGAGTCTTCCCTGTGACCCGGTGTATTGTGACAAGACTGCCCCAACCCCAATCTCAGATGCGTCTACTTCCACAATAAATGGTCTGGAAGAATCCACGTGATGCAAAATGGGGGCGGAACAGAACGCTGTCTTAAGGTTTTGAAAAGCGGAAATGGCCTCGGAAGACCAATTGACGGTGTTAGCCCCTTTCTTGGTCATGTCAGTAAGAGGGGCTATCAAGGCGGCATACCCCTTTATGAATTTTCTGTAATAATTAGAAAACCCCAAAAATCGTTGTAGGGCCTTCAGTCCAACTGGCTGGGGCCAGTTCAAAACCGCCGTGACCTTGCTGTTATCCATAGATAACCCGGAACTCGAGATTATATAACCTAAAAATGGAACCTCTGTGACCTCAAATAAACATTTTTCTAATTTAGCATATAATGAATTCTCACGTAATTTGAGCAAAACATACTGAACTTGTGACCGATGTTCCTTGATATCATGAGAAAAGACCAGGATGTCATCTAGATAGACGACCACGAACCTCCCCACAACGTCCCTGAAAATGTCATTGACCAGCTCCTGGAAGACAGCGGGAGCATTACACAGACCAAAAGGCATGACCGTATATTCGTAATGCCCGTCCTGAGTGTTGAACGCTGTCTTCCACTCGTCCCCCTGCCTAATTCTGACCAAATTGTAAGCTCCCCTGAGACCTAACTTGGTAAATATCTGGGCACCTGTGACCTGATTAAAGAGATCATCGATCAGGGGGAGCGGGTAACGATTTTTAATTGTAATGGCGTTAAGAGCTCTGTAGTCAATACAAGGCCGCAGGCCACCATCTTTTTTCTTTACAAAGAAAAACCCTGCCCCAGCGGGTGACTTAGAGGGTCTAATGAACCCTTTCTCCAAGTTCTCCTGGATGTATTCCCTCATGGCCACTTTCTCGGGACCAGTGAGATTGTAAAGGTGACCCCTGGGAGGCATGGTTCCAGGTCTGAGTTCAATCGGGCAGTCATACGGTCTGTGAGGTGGCAGTGAATCAGCAGATCGTGGACAGAACACGTCGGCATAAGATACATATGGCTGAGGGAGTCCCTGAAGAACTAACTGAGTGGCACGGAGAGGTATTTGGGAAATACAGTGCTTCTGACAGTATGGTGACCAGGATAATAATTGCCCGGAGGCCCAATCTATTTGTGGGGAATGCAGACGTAGCCATGGTAGGCCCAAAATAATAGGACAAGAAGGCATTCTGATTAGATAGAATCGTAACCTCTCACAATGTAAGATCCCCACAGTACATGTCAACTCAGGTGTGACGGAGACCGGCAAACTATCCTGTAATGGCGAATCATCAATGGCCGTGACTATGATATGTTTTTCTAACGGGATGACTGGTATGCCCATCTTTAAAGCTAGACTAGAGTCCATAAAATTGGCTGCAGCGCCTGTATCAATAAAAGCCTGCAGTAAACTGACCTGTTTATTCCAGGAAATGGAAATAGGTAATAACACTTTATCTCTGGGAGGTATCGAATTCTCGCCCAGGGTAGTACCTCCGACTAACCCTAGGCGGAGAAGTTTTCCGCCTTCCTGGTACAAACAGATGCGATATGACCTTTCTCCCCACAATAAAGACATAGACCCTCCTTTCTTCTTCTTAACTTTTCTGTCTCAGATAGTTTAGAATGACCCAACTGCATGGGCTCATCAGTGGAAGGAGAGCTGGGAAGACTTATGGGAGTTTGAAGTCGCATAATGGGTCGTTGTCTAGATGACTTATGAAAACGTACCCTTCGATCAATTTTAATAGCAAGGCTTATGGCTTCATCCAGAGTTCTGGGTTCAGGGTGACTTAACATTAATTCAGATACAGAGTCAGCTAACCCCGTCAGAAACCTATCTAAAAGAGACTGTGCCTCCCACCTGGTGGAGAACGACCACTTGCGGAACTCTGCCGCATAAGTCTCAACAGAGTTCTGACCTTGTCTGAGTCTCTTGAGTTTCATTTCAGCTGTGGCGGCTATATCTGGATCATCATATACCACCGCCATGGCATTAAAAAAGTTCTCAACAGAGGTAAGGGCCTCATGACCTAAGGGTAAGCTGTAGGCCCAGGTCTGTGAGTTGCCCTGTAAGAGGGTCTTTATAAGCGTGACCCTTTGCAATTCTGAACCAGATGAGATAGGACGCATCAAAAAATAAGACTGACAGCGATCCCGAAAATTTCGGAAATCGGAACGTTCCCCTGAAAATGGTATCGGTAACGGCATCTTAGGTTCGACAGGTGCTATGGGAGCGGGAACACCTGGTGCCTGCAAGTTTTGCACAGTCTCTGTTAGTCGGTTGATCTGGACCTGCTGGTTTTTAATGGTCTGGTCCACTTGAGCAACGACTGTAGTCAGAGTATTGACCTGCTGGACCAGGGCTTCCATATTAATTGGTCCGCTGTACTGTCACGTTCCGTAACAACTAGAGAGGACAGAGAGTGACTGATCTCTGGAGATCTGCAGTATCGCCAGAAATACAGATATACCTGATTATAAGTGATCTGCAGTCTCACCGATAATCCGATATATACGCTAACCTCTGTCCACCCAAAATGGGGTGTAATGATTGGTGCAAACAATAATAGCGTATTGTTCTGTGGCGAGGGCCCACAGAACACAGACTACCGTCCAGCGGCAAGGGCCCGCTGGCGGGGATGGTCGACAAGCAAGGATCGGCAACAGGTAATCAGAAATACGAGGTACAAAATCAGGAGGCGGAGGCGGAGTCTAGAAGGCTAGCCGGAGTTCGGCAACAGAGATCAGAGATACGAGGTACAGAGACGGTAGGCAAGAGAGTAAACGAGGGCACAGCAAGGTAGGCAACGGGAAATCAGATAGGCAGCAGTACAGAAGGATTAGGCAAACTCAGAGTCAAGGACAGGCAAAAGATCAAAGACACAGGTAAATACAATGGTATATTTCTTCCAGTACCTATATATTGGCGTAACCAATATATAAGTATACTGTGGATCCGAGAGCTAGCACAGAGTGTGATCGCTACAGCGGACAAAGAGTACTGACAGTCTGCTGCTTAAATGCAGATTGTTCCTCCAGGAACCCCCACCCCCCGGATGATGTCAGCAAGGGGCGGAGCGTGCCTCAACAGGGCGGATCAAGGCAACCTTCTCCTCAGGGCATAAAGGGCCTGACGCTCCGTGCGTGAGCGCGTTGCCCGGCCCTGCAATGATGACCTGTGGCTGTGACGGCCGCCGGCGCCGCCAGCTGATGCCGACCGGAAGTTCGGGGATCCGGTGACGTCAGCGCTGCGAGCGGCGTCCATACTGGCCGCCGCTGAAGAGGTGAGTCTCTCCCTGACACATAACAGATATCAACAATGCCTAGTCTGGGTGTGAGGTCCTTGGTCTCTACACCCTGGAACTAGTCTGATGGATAACAGATAGATAACGCAAGTTCCCTAGTCTGGGTGTGAGGTCCGTGGTCTCTACACCCTGGAACTAGTCTGATGGATAACAGATGGATAACGCAAGTTCCCTAGTCTGGGTGTGAGGTCCGTGGTCTCTACACCCTGGAACTAGTCTGAAGTATAACAGATGGATAACACAAGTTCCCTAGTCTGGGTGTGAGGTCCGTGGTCTCTACACCCTGGAACTAGTCTGATGGATAACAGATAGATAACGCAAGTTCCCTAGTCTGGGTGTGAGGTCCGTGGTCTCTACACCCTGGAACTAGTCTGATGGATAACAGATAGATAACGCAAGTTCCCTAGTCTGGGTGTGAGGTCCGTGGTCTCTACACCCTGGAACTAGTCTGAAGTATAACAGATAAATAACACAAGTTCCCTAGTCTGTGTGTGAGGTCCGTGGTCTCTACACCCTGGAACTAGTCTGAAGTATAACAGATGGATAACACAAGTTCC
Organism: Hyperolius riggenbachi; assembly: GCF_040937935.1. Lineage (NCBI taxonomy): Eukaryota > Metazoa > Chordata > Amphibia > Anura > Hyperoliidae > Hyperolius > Hyperolius riggenbachi. Next base: position 10,361 of record NW_027152586.1, read on the forward strand.
CTAGTCTGGGTGTGAGGTCCGTGGTCTCTACACCCTGGAACTAGTCTGATGGATAACAGATAGATAACGCAAGTTCCCTAGTCTGGGTGTGAGGTCCGTGGTCTCTACACCCTGGAACTAGTCTGATGGATAACAGATGGATAACGCAAGTTCCCTAGTCTGGGTGTGAGGTCCGTGGTCTCTACACCCTGGAACTAGTCTGAAGTATAACAGATGGATAACAAAAGTTCCCAAGTCTGGGTGTGAGGTCCGTGGTCTCTACACCCTGGAACTAGTCTGATGGATAACAGATAGATAACACAAGTTCCCTAGTCTGGGTGTGAGGTCCGTGGTCTCTACACCCTGGAACTAGTCTGATGGATAACAGATAGATAACGCAAGTTCCCTAGTCTGGGTGTGAGGTCCGTGGTCTCTACACCCTGGAACTAGTCTAAGCATAAACAGAATAACAGTACAAGGAATCTGGCTCAGTGTGAATTCCCAGGTCCACCTGGTTCAAACACACTGTTGGATCTGACTAAGGTCTGAGTGCTTCCACGTAGTGTTCGCAACCAGTGGTGCTCAGCAGAGCTCGAATATTCGAGTAGTTCGAATATTCGAGCTCTTTTTCAGCTATTCGAGCTCGGTATTCGAGCTCCGAATAGCTGGAGCTATTCGAATGGGCTATCCGAGTACACTCGAATAGCCCATTCACTATTCGAGCTATTCGAGCCACCCGGCGCTATTCGAGCTCGGTACCGAGCTCGAATAGCGTCATAGCCCAGATTGATGTCCTTAGAGCCAATCAGAGGGCTCCCAGGCCCTCTGACGGCAGCCAATCACAGAGGGGGACCCTGGCCAGCCCCTACCCTATAAATAGCGGCCGCCATGTTCCGTTTCTCCATGCTTGCCTGAGACTTGTACAGAGAGAGAGTTGCTCCTTTGTGCTTTGGCTTAGCAAGTGCTCTATTGTGGTCATTTACCTAGCGTTTTTGCTCACCTACACCTGCCATATACACCTATATTGTTGTTAGTTAGATAGACATTGTATTTTAGTTAGTAGCTTGTGTGTTACATTAGAGACAGGCAGCTGCTGCAAGCTTACAGGTTTAGGCCTCAGGGGGGCCTTGCCTCTGTGGGCAGCTGTCCTCTGTTTATTTCTCTCATATTCTATACCAGTATTTCTGCTGTCCTTTACTAATAGTATTGTAGTTATACTGTACTAGGAGTAGGACACTCACTGACTGACACTGTTTATAGGCTACTAGCTAGCTCCTGCGTGTGTGCACTCACTCACTGTCTGTGTGTACACACACTCTATTTCCTTCTCATTACTGTTTGATTATTGTTAGTTGTACTTACTTACTACTTACTCTTACTGTACCCGTAGGGACACTCACTGTCACTGTTCATATAGGCTACTACTACCTCCTGCGTGTGCGCACTCACTGTCTGAGTGTACACACACAACACACACTCTATTTCCTTCTGATCGCTGATTGATTATTGTAATTAGTTAGTTCTACTTACTGTTACTACTTGTACTTACTCACTCTTACTGTACTAGGAGTCTAGGACACTGAGTCACTGTGTTCATAGGCTACTAGCTCCTGCCTGCGTGCACTCACTGTCTGAGTGTACACACACCCACACTCCATTTCCTTCTGATCGCTGATTGATTATTGTAATTAGTTAGTTCTACTTACTGGTGTTACTACTTACTCTTACTGTACTAGGAGGAGTCTAGGACACTCAGTCACTGTGTTCATAGGCTACTAGCTCCTGCGTGCGTGCACTCAGTGTCTGAGTGTACACACACCCACACTCCATTTCCTTCTGATCGCTGATTGATTATTGTAATTAGTTAGTTCTTCTTACTGCTACTACTTACTCTTACTGTACTAGGAGTCTAGGACACTCAGTCACTGTGTTCATAGGCTACTAGCTCCTGCCTGCGTGCACTCACTGTCTGAGTGTACACACACTAAATTTAATTGTGATTACTACTGATTATTGTAACTGCTAGTTGTACTTCCTGACTGTTACTACTTACTTACTGTACTAGGGGACACTCACTCAGTCACCTCACCAACCAACCCACTCCATTAAAGTACCCCACTTTTCACCCGCCCTTTTAAAAAACTTTTGTCTATACGCCCAAAACATTGAAGATGTCTGGAAGTGGCAGCCAGCGCGGTTTGGGCAAGGGGAAGGGCAGCAAGGGAATCAGGAGGAGAGGGAGCAGCATTGTGGCAAGCCGCGGCCGCGGGCGCGCCACCATGCACAGTTCCGCAGCAGCAGCAGCAGCGTCAGTGGCTAACATTCCTCCCATAGCCACTGGCCGTGGACGCCTTGGGCGCCGCCCAGCAGGAGCATCTGCAACTCACGCTGCAGAGACACAGCAGCAGCAGCGTGTAGCACCTGCTCCGATTTTCCTCCAGCCGGGTCGGAAACGTCCCATTGAGGAAAAGGATGCAGACACTGTGGTGCAACTCATGACGGAGGATGAGCAGCCCGCCATCAGCTCTGCATCCGAGGCCTCCACCCTCACCACCACCACCACCACCACCCCTGTTCGCAGCAGCCGCCCAGCAGGGTCTGGGGAGGAGGCCAGTTCACCGTCAGTCGCCGACCTCTCATTCAGCACTCTTTTGACCCCAGGCATGATGAGTCAATTGTCTGCTGTTGTTGGCGATTTTGAGGAGGAGATGCTGATGGGCACTTTGGGGGATGAGGGATTGGACAGCAAGACTGTGGCGACAGTCAAGCAGCCCATCCATGCATCAGGAGAGGAGTTTGGGGGGTCATCATCCCAGCAGGACATGTTTGAGGAGGGGGAGGATGATGTTGATGACCCGGTGACAGACAGAGACTGGGTGCCACCACCTCCAGGGGATGTCGTCCTCAGCAGCTCGGAGGAGGAGGAGGATGCGCTTGTGGGCCTTGCAAGGAGGCGCATCATTGCAAGCATTGGCAGCGACCCACAGCCTGCTGGTGTCTCAGGCTCAGCAGCAGCAGCAGCAGCATCAGCCAGTACCACCACCAGCCGCACCCAAGCCCCCCCCCCAACCACCACAGGGAGACAGGCAGCAGCGCTTCCATGCCGTAGGGGGATGTTTCTGTCACCAATCTGGCGCTTTTTCACCATGCCCACTGTGTACAGCAAGTACGCCACTTGCAACCACTGTCAGCGGAAGTTGAGCAGAGGTGCAGACCCCTTAAAGTTCAGCACCAGCTCGCTGATCAACCACCTTGCGGCTAAACATTTCCACCAGCATGAGGAGTTCCAGAGGCTGAAGGCATCTGGTGCTGGCAGTGGCACCACACCCATCACTGCACAGCCTTCAGCAGCAGCAACAGCAGCCACCCGCCCTCCTGCTCCTCCAGCAGCACCAGCAGGAGTGCGGAAACGCACTGCTCCTCCCCCCTCTGCAACTCCTGCCGCCGACACTGAGGCCTGTTCTGGCAGCCAGTCCTCAGTGGCCTCCTCCGCTGTGTCTGGTGATTCCCGTGTCAGCAAAAGGCCACGCCAGAGCCTTTTGAGCGAGTCCTTCCAGGGGGTGGTTAGGGCTCTGCCTCCCAGCAGCCGTCGCGTGCGGCAGCTGAACGGCTTGCTGGCACGGGCCATGTGCTCCCAACTCCTGCCGTACACGCTCGTGCAGGAGGGGAGCGACATGCGGGCGCTGCTTGCTTGTGCAGCCCCAGACTGGCAGCTCCCCAGCAGACACTTTTTCTCCCGCAAGGCCATTCCAGCACTGCACCGCTTTGTGATGGCCAATGTGGAGCGAGGGCTGGAGCACGCGGTTGGTGAAAGGGTCCACGTCACCATGGACTCCTGGAGCAGCCGCTTCGGGACAGGCCGCTACCTGTCCTTCACTGTCCACTGGGTCAGCTTGGTGGAAGGGGGTGAGGATGGGAGAGCAGCAGCGGGCACAGCAGCAGCAGCAGCAGCAACACAGTGGGTGGTGCCACCCCGCAGGGTCAGGGGAACTGCAGCGGGTTCCTCCGATCCTCTGCCATCCTCCGCCACACCTGGCCAAACCCCCCGCCTCAGCAGCAGCGTGAAGGCCCGCCACTGCCAAGCGCTGCTGCACTTGGTCAGCCTTGGCAAGACCAAGCTGACGGCAGCCCACGTGTTGGCCAAACTCCAGGAGCAGGAGAGGATTTGGCTGACCCCCAGAGGCCTCAGAGTCGGAGAGGTGGTGTCCGACAATGGGGCCAATCTGGTTGCTGCCATAGACAGGGGAAACCTGACCCACATCCCCTGTCTTGCCCACGTGCTGAACCTGGTGGTGCAGAAGTTCCTGCGCACCTACCAGGGGATGGGCGAACTGCTGGAAACGGCAAGGAATGTTGTGCGTCACTTCCGGCGCTCGGCTGCAGCCTGTGCGAGCCTGGAAGACGTGCAAAAGGAGCTGGATCTACCACGCCATCGGCTGATCATTGACGTTCCGACTCGCTGGAACTCCACCCTGGCGATGTTGGAGCGTCTGGTTGAACAGAGGCACGCTGTCAACCAGTACCTTGCCCTGGCCACTGTTTCCGCAGCTCGGAGAAGGGACAAGACCAGCAACATCCCGTCCATCGTCCCCGATGATGACTGGAGGCACATGCAGCAGGTGTGCTTTGTGCTGGCTCCCTTCCTGCAGGCCACAAACATGGTGAGCAGGGACCATGCTATGGTCTGCGAGTGGGTGCCCCTGGTTTCTCTGCTGAACAGGGCCCTCGATGGTTTGCTGGAACAGGGAGCGGCAGCCTTGGACCAGCAGGAGCGGCAACCAGCTGCGCCGTCCACCTCTGAGGGGGAGGAGGAGGAGGACTTGGTGGAGGTCCCTGACCTGGCTGCTGATGAGGGGGATCAGCACAGCGCAGCTGAGTTGGTGCGGGGGTGGAGAGAGGATGAGGCGGCAGAGGAGGAGGATGAGGACAGCACTGACGTCGATGTGCCAGCAGACGTGGCCCGCCTCTTCCCAATGGCAGCGCACATGCTGGCGTGCCTGCGCAGGGACCCCAGGGTGATCCAGATGAAGCAGAGGGAGGACATCTGGATCAGCATGATGTTGGACCCACGCCTCAAGGGGAAGTTGAGCCAGTTCCTGCCGCCTGCAGGAGGAGACCCAGCGCAACAAATAAGGAGCTTGCAGCAGGCCCTTGTTGAGCGCTTGGAGGAAGCCTTCCCCCAGCCTTCCACCCCCACTGTCCAGCAGCCAGCACAGAGGCAGCAGCAGGTGCCTGCATCCAGCAGCAGCAAGCGCCCCACAGACCTGCTGTCTCTCAGCCACGAGCTCTACAGGACTGTAGAGGCTCCGGCAGCAGTGACTAGAGAGGAGATGCATGCAGCAGCATCCTCCTCCGGTCACAGCCAGCGCCTGACCCGCATGGTGGCTGACTACATGGGGTCGTACAGCGGGCTTGACAGCGATGCCCCTGTTGATCCCATGGAGTATTGGGTCAAGCGCATGGAGATCTGGAGCGAGCTAGCGCAGTACGCCCTGGAAGTGCTGTCCTGCCCCCCTTCCAGCGTGCTGTCCGAGCGCTGCTTCAGTGCAGCTGGTGGCGTGGTCACCGAGAAACGCTCACGTCTGTCTCACAAGTCTGTGGACAGACTGACGTTTCTCAAGATGAACCAGGCGTGGGTGGAAGGCGAGTTCCTGGCCCCTGTTGTCGGCGAGAGGGGGACATGAACTGGCTGCCGGAACCATCGTTAATGTGCCTTACCACCCTTTACCACCTCCTGGCTCCTGCTCACTAAGCCAGCCTGGTTCACTTTGACTATTACGTCGCCTGCAGCCACACATTTTACACCTACAGTGGGCTGCTGTGTACTGCCCTTCTGCTGTCTGTCTGTGTTTCCCACTGCCAGGGTACACAGAATGACCTTCTTCTGCTGCCACTCTGCCACCAGCTATTACGTCAAACAATAGCTATATTGGTTGCAAAACCGAAACCAAACAAACCATTAAAAAAAAAAAAGGTTTAATTTTTCTGAGGTGCCCGGGTTGAAAACTGTGTTGTTCCAGTTGTGTATTGGACACAATGTGGGCTGCACGACCGCTGTCTGGGACCTCCTGTTGTGTTTATTTACGGCCCTGGTATCACCGCTAGGTACCAGGGCTATTATGTCACGCTGCCTACCTGCTGCCACACTCACACTGCTCCTCCATACCTCCTCCTGCTGCTGCTGCTGCTGTCTGTCTGTGTTTCCCACTGCCAGGGTACACAGATGATTTACCTTCTGCTGCCACTCTGCCACCAGCTATTACGTCAAACAATAGCTGCTCGCCTACTCCTCCATTCCTCCTCCTGCTGCTGCTGTCTGTCTGTGTTTCCCACTGCCAGGGTACACAGAATTACCTTCTTCTGCTGCCACTCTGCCACCAGCTATTACGTCCAAAAATAGCTAAATTGGTTGTAAAACCAAAAACCAAAAAACCATTAAAAAAAAAAAAAGCTTTAATTTTTCTGCGGTGCCCGGGTTGAAAACTGTGTTGTCCCAGTTGTGTATTGGACACAATGTGGGCTGCACGACCGCTGTCTGGGACCTCCTGTTGTGTTTATTTACGGCCCTGGTATCACCGCTAGGTACCAGGGCTATTATGTCACGCTGCCTACCTGCTGCCACACTCACACTACTCCTCCATTCCTCCTGCTGCTGCTGTCTGTCTGTGTTTCCCACTGCCAGGGTACACAGAATTACCTTCTGCTGCCACACTGCCACCAGCTATTACGTCAAACAATAGCTGCTCACATAATTACTCTCCTCCATTCCTCCTCCTGCTGCTGCTGCTGTCTGTCTGTGTTTCCCACCGCCAGGGTACACAGATTTACCTTCTGCTGCCACTCTGCCACCAGCTATTACGTCAAAAAATAGCTATATATCTGTGTAATTGGTTGTAAAACCAAAACTACAAAACCATTACAAAAAAAGGTTTAATTTTTCTGCGGTGCCCGGGTTGAAAACTGTGTTGTCCCAGTTGTGTATTGGACACAATGTGGGCTGCACGACCGCTGTCTGGGACCTCCTGTTGTGTTTATTTACGGCCCTGGTATCACCGCTAGGTACCAGGGCTATTATGTCACGCTGCCTACCTGCTGCCACACTCACACTACTCCTCCATTCCTCCTGCTGCTGCTGTCTGTCTGTGTTTCCCACTGCCAGGGTACACAGAATTACCTTCTGCTGCCACACTGCCACCAGCTATTACGTCAAACAATAGCTGCTCACATAATTACTCTCCTCCATTCCTCCTCCTGCTGCTGCTGCTGTCTGTCTGTGTTTCCCACCGCCAGGGTACACAGATTTACCTTCTGCTGCCACTCTGCCACCAGCTATTACGTCAAAAAATAGCTATATATCTGTGTAATTGGTTGTAAAACCAAAACTACAAAACCATTACAAAAAAAGGTTTAATTTTTCTGAGGTGCCCGGGTTGAAAACTGTGTTGTCCCAGTTGTGTATTGGACACAATGTGGGCTGCACGACCGCTGTCTGGGACCTCCTGTTGTGTTTATTTACAGCCATGGTATCACCGCTAGGTACCAGGGCTATTATGTCACGCTGCCTGCCTCATTGACTGCATGCTGCCACACACTCATCCTCCTCCTCCTGCTGCTAAATTTACCTCCTGCTGTCTGTGTGTTTCCACTGCCAGGGAGCACATACAATGGCGCTTCCAACATGCGTGCGCCACCAGCTATTTGTTGTTACGCTCAAAAATAGCTGCATTTCTTTAAAAAAAAAAAATGAAAAGAGAAATAAGTGACGAAGAAGACGATATAGAAGAAGATGAAGATGAAGAAGATGAAGAAGAAGAAGAAGAAGAAGAAGAAGAAGAAGAAGAAGAAGAAGAAGAAGAAGAAGAAGAAGAAGAAGAAGAAGATGAAGAAGATGAAGAAGATGAAGAAGATGAAGAAGATGAAGAAGATGAAGAAGATGAAGATGAAGAAGATGAAGAAGAAGAAGATGAAGAAGATGAAGAAGATGAAGATGAAGAAGAAGATGAAGAAGATGAAGATGAAGAAGATGAAGAAGATGAAGATGAAGAAGAAGAAGAAGAAGATGAAGAAGAAGAAGAAGATATAGAAGAAGAAGAAGAAGATATAGAAGAAGAAGAAGAAGATATAGAAGATAAAGAAGAAGAAGAAGAAGAAGTATATACAGTACTGAACAAAATTCTGGACACAACTTCTCTTTTCACCTTTTTTTTTTTTTAAAGGAACATCCCCACATAATCACTTGCTGTTGTCATTTGGAAAAAAATATGTTTCTTGCATCATTAACCCTCAAAACAAGTGTTGGAAGCTATTTAAGGCCAATTCGAATAGTCAGCTCGAATAATGAGCTCGAATACCGACTCGAATAGTGAGCTCGAAGTCCGAGGTCGAATCGAATAGTAAAATTTATTCGACTCGAATATTCGACTGACCTCGAATAATTTACTATTCGAATTCGACCAAACTCGAATTTTAAAAAGGGGTATTTGAGCACCACTATTCGCAACGGCAGACCACCTGAGACTGGCCAGTAGAGATGGGCCGAACGGTTCGCCGGCGAACGGTTCCCGGCGAACTTCGGTGGTTCGCGTTCGCCTCCCGCAGGCGAACGTTTCCAGAAGTTCGGTTCGCCCCACAATGCACTATGAGGGTCAACTTTGACCCTCTACATCACAGTCAGCAGGCCCAGTGTAGCCAATTAGGCTACACTAGCCCCTGGAGCCCCACCCCCCTTATATAAGGCAGGCAGCGGCGGCCATTACGGCCACTCGTGTGCTGCCTGCGTTAGTGAGAGTAGGGCGAGCTGCTGACAGACAGCCTGTCTGTCTCTCATAGGGAAAGATTAGTTAGGCTTAGCTTTTCCTGGCTGCATACCTGTTCAGTGATCCTGCCACTGCATACCTGTTCTGTGAACCCACCCACCACTGCATACCTGTTCAGTGATCCTGCCACTGCATACACGTTCTGTGAACCCACCCACCACTGCATACCTGTTCAGTGATCCTGCCACTGCATACCTGTTCTGTGAACCCACCCACCACTGCATACCTGTTCAGTGATCCTGCCACTGCATACCTGTTCTGTTCAGTGAACCCGCCACTGTATACCTGTTCTGTTCAGTGAACCCGCCACTGCATACCTGTTCTGTTCAGTGAACAGTTTGGTGTGTCAGTGTGAAGCAGTACCCTAATTACACTCCCTGTTTGATGTATACACATGCAAGATGTTTTAAAGCACTTTAGGCCTGTCATTTAGCATTCAATATGATTTCTGCCCTTAAAACGCTGCTTTGCGTCAAATCCAGATTTTTCCTGGGGACTTTTGGCGTGTATCCCACTCCGCCATGCCCCCCTCCAGGTGTTAGACCCCTTGAAACATCTTTTCCATCACTTTTGTGGCCAGCATAATTATTTTTTTTTTCAAAGTTCGCATCCCCATTGAAGTCTATTGCGGTTCGCGAACTTTAACGCGAACCGAACCTTCCGCGGAAGTTCGCGAACCCGGTTCGCGAACCTAAAATCGGAGGTTCGGCCCATCTCTACTGGCCAGCAGTAACCACATATGGAGCAGTGCTCTCCAGCACAACCCCTAATTGATCAACCAATAGTAAGCTGCTCTGGAGTCAGCTGATCGGCGTGATCAGCTGATCTCTCCTTGCCCAGTATAAGAGTTCTGCCTCTCAGCGCGCGCTCGTATTCCTAAGCCTGTGTGCACTAACAGACTCAGCCACACCAGACACACGCTGCTGCGTGCAAACCGCCGCGCTGGACGCGGAACCAGCCGCCTTACTGTTGTTACATGCGGCGGCTTTTCCGGGTTCTGCCCTGGTACCAGACGCATGCCTCCACGTGCAAACCGCCGCATTGGACGCGGAATCAGCCGCCTCCTTAGCAGCACACGCGGCGGCTTTTCCGCGTTCTCTCACACATACCTCTTGTTTGCATGTGTTTTACATGTATCTTGAATTTTACTATTTTTCGCGATAGTGGCCCTTTAAAGCGGAATATAACCCAGCATTTCAACTTTGCTCTAAAACATTATTTACAGCATATTATATACAACTAGCATTTTTTTTTACTAGACCAGCATTGGAAGGGTTACACACAGAGCTTTAAAGTTCCGTGGAGAGAACTGCAGACGCATCCGAAGTTTAGATAGATACATTTAAGTAAACATAATGTAACAAGTGGTGAATTCTCTGACTGTGCAGGAGCTGGAGGACAGCCAGAGAGAGTGAGTCACATTCCTCACTTGTTACATTGTGTTTACTTAACCTCCTTAGCGGTAACCCCGTGTGTGACACGGGGTAAGCCGCCGGAGGGTGCCGCTCAGGCCCTGCTGGGCCGATTTAAATAATTTTTTTTTTGCTGGACGCAGCTAGCACTTTGCTAGCTGCGCCAGCACCCCGATCGCCGCTATCCGGTGCGGCGCGCGCCCCCCCCCCCCCCAGACACCGTGCGCTGCCTGGCCAATAAGTGCCAGGCAGCGCCGAGGGGTGGATCGGGTCTCCCAATGACGTCCCGACGTCGCTGACGTCGGTGATGTCATTCCGCCCCGTCGCCATGGCGACGGGGGAAGCCCTCCAGGAAATCCCGTTCTTTGAACGGGATTTCCTGATCGGAGATCGCCGAATGCGATCGAAGAGGGTGAGGGGATGCCGCTGAGCAGCAGCTATCATGTAGCGAGCCCTGGGCTCGCTACATGATTTAAAAAAAAAAAAAAATTTAAACTGCTGCGCTGCCCCCTGGCGGTATTTTTCATACCGCCAACGGGGTTAAATGTATCTATCTAAGCTTTGGACGTGTGCATTTCTCTCCACGGAACTTTAAAGCTCTGTGTGTAACCCTTCCAATGCTGGTCTAGTAAAAAAAAAATGCTGGTTGCATATAATATGCTGTAAATAATGTTTTAGAGCAAAGTTGAAATGCAGGGTTATATTCCGTTTTAAGTATGTGAAGAAAGACTAATATATAATAGACAGTTAAAGAGCAGATTCAGTATAACAATACATGCGCATCTAAAAGGAAGATGGGGATGCCTCTTTTATTGTAATGCTGTCTCTACAGGGAAAACAGGAATGTAACAATGTTACCGACAGCCGGGCTTCAGGAAAGCACTGCATTTCTATTGCAGCTGTGAAAATGTTTATGAATTAGTACACAAAAGTCGAAAATACAGAATGCGGTATTTTCCCGCCCAGATTTTGTTTTACCACACATGCTTTTATAAATGATAGCCATCGCATACAGAAAACCGACAGACGTGTGTACTCCCAGCCTCAGCTTATTACACTCACTCTGTCCATTTCTGATGGAGCAGAACTGGCTCTCCAGCATCACTACAGTACACAGCACTTGGGGAGGGGTGGAGAGGCTGGGGGCGGGGCTCTGCAGACTCCTCCATCATCACTACAGAACACAGCACTTGGGAAGGGGGTGGAGAGGCTGGGGGCGGGGCTCTGCAGACTCCTCCAGCATCACTACAGTACACAGCACTTGGGGAGGGGTGGAGAGGCTGGGGGCGGGGCTCTGCAGACTCCTCCAGCATCACTACAGTACACAGCACTTGGGGAGGGGTGGAGAGGCTGGGGGCGGGGTTCTGCAGACTCCTCCAGCATCACTACAGTACACAGCACTTGGGGAGGGGTAGAGAGGTCGGGGGCTGAGTGCTGTACACAAGAGCCTGTTGCCCACTGAATAGGGACTGTCTACAAATCTTTGTCTGCAAAACTTTATATGATTCTTTATCAGTGGCTGAGCAGATGGAGTGATTGCAACAATTGTGCAGAGAGCAGAAAGATTTTTCTCTCCTTTCCCTTAGTTGTCAGTCTCTCAGGACAGGGCCCCCTGTGGCTTTTGCCCCCCTGCAGCTGCATCCCTTGCTGGGTCTATTGTTACGCTCCTGTGTTAGAGCTGTTGCACTCACCTGTTGCCCCACCGTGCTGTATAGGCATTTATTTTAGCTGAAGTCTGGAAAATTACCTGTATTGCTTACATGCTATATTAAAGAAAACCTGAAGCGGAAAAAACCTGATGTTTATATATTGTATAATGAATTGTATGTGTACTATGGATAAGGAATAGAACATTAGTAGCACAGTTATGAGTCTCATATTTTTATTTTCGCTTTTACAGCTTTTTTAAAATAACATTGCATCATTCTGTCAAAGTTGCAGATTTAAAACCACACTCTGTCTTTTAAGCTAATAAACAAAGCAGAAATAATGACCCTTTGAATTTTCCTGCAGTAAAAATGTATCTCAAGCCGCCTCTCACTGTTTCTTAGCAGTTTAAGTGCTTTAGAAAACAGGACTGTATTTGATCTAGTCGGTCTAATAGCTCAGAGAAGCTCTTTTGCATAGATTAAACAATTAAACCCTCCTTTCTTCACGTGTATGATTTATTGAGTGTTGTGGCTAACCTGCTATTGACTAGGCTACTGCATATTTTGGTAATAGGATAGGTTTTACAGCGAATCACTGATGTGGGAGGCAGTAGTGTACCTAGGGAATTTAACACCCGGTGCTGAGTATTTACAGACACTCCTCCCCCCACCCCCAACAACCAATTTTTTTGATGGGAGGGTCGATGGGTTGGGGCGACGAGCATGTGGCTTCAAATTTAAGGGGATTTTTGGGGAAAAGGAGTCATCAGGATGTGGAGCTAACAGTTATGAAACTCTGTACTCTGTAATGTGCTGCAGAAGATGTCAGTGTGCTATATAAATACATAATAATAATATTGTACGACATTAGACTAGGACTATGGTAGGATTAGAGTGTGAGCTCCTCTGAGGACAGTCAGTGACATGACTATGTACTCTGTAATGTGCTGCAGGAGATGTCAGTGCTATATAAACACATAATAATAATATGGTAGGACATTACACTATGACTATGGTAGGATTAGCTTGTGAGCTCCTCTGAGGACAGTCAGTGACATGGCTATGTACTCTGTAATGTGCTGCAGAAGATGTCAGTGCTATATAAATACATAATAATAATATGGTAGGACATTAGACTATGACTATGGCAGGATTAGATTGTGAGCTCTTCTGAGGAAGGTCAGTGACATGACTATATGCTCTGTAATGTGCTGCAGGAGATGTCAGTGCTATATAAATACAGAATAATAATATGGTAGGACAATACACTATGACTATAGTAGGATTAGCTTGTGAGCTCCTCTGAGGACAGTCAGTGACATGGCTATGTACTCTGTAATGTGCTGCAGAAGATGTCAGTGCTATATAAATATATAATAATAATATGGTAGGACATTAGACTATGACTATGGTAGGATTCGATTGTGAGCTCCTCTGAGGACAGTCAGTGACATGACTATGTATTCTGTAATGTGCTGCAGAAGATGTCAGTGCTATATAACTACACAATAATAATATTGTAGGACATTAGACTATGACTATGGCAGGATTAGATTGTGAGCTCTTCTGAGGACAGTCAGTGACATGACTATGTGCTCTGTAATGTGCTGCAGAAGATGTCTGTGCTATATAAATACATAATAATGTGGTAGGACATTAGACTATGACTATGGTAGGGATTAGATTGTGAGCTCCTCTAAGGACAGTCAGTGACATGACTATGTATTCTGTAATGTGCTGTAGAAGATGTTTGTGCTATATAAATACATAATAGTAATGTGGTAGGACATTAGACTATGACTATGGTAGGATTAGATTGTGAGCTCCTCTGAGGACAGTTAGTGACATGTCTATGTACTCTGTAAAGTGCTGCAGAAGATGTCAGTGCTATATAAATACATAATAATAAAATGGTAGGACATTAGACTATGGTTATAGTACGATTAGATTGTGAGCTCCTCGGAGGACAGTCAGAAAAATGAAACATACGAAAGAAGAGGATGCATGGGGGGAGGTAGAGGCACAAGACAGAGAGCCTGGTAGGAGAGGAGAGATGGCAGAAGGACCTCCCACCAAGACTGCAGACATCTGCAGACAGTGCTGTTTGGCAGGGACATGCTGTTAAAAGAGGAAAGGGTCATGGGGGAAGACAACAGGGTGGGAGGGGGAGCTGGAAAAAGAGATATGATTACCTGCAATCATGCTAATCTAAATTGCCTGGAGCTTGCTTCTCTGCTCACTACAGAAGTCATCTGTCAGCACCTGTATAACTGACTTCTGCAATAGCAGACTGCCCTGCATTGTTCATTAATTACTCTGATCAGGATAAATAAATACTCAATAGTCTAAGGCATTTTGGTATTACAACAGCCAGTGCACATGGCTACTAATGACAGGCAACTTCTGAAGCACTAAACACATCCTGCAACCGCTCCCTGCTAATGTTCCAGCTGCAGCACAGCAATCATTCTCTCTACTCACCCTGCTGATCTGCACATTCATCACTGCAGGCTGTGTGTAGAGAGAGGAGACACATTGCCCACGGGACAGGAAGGGGAGGGGTGCTACATCTAGTGCAGGAAGTAGTACAGTCTCCTGCACTGCCTGCTATTTTCCAGAATGTTGCCCAAACTATGAGAAAAGGTCCCAGGTGGAAGAACACAGTGACTGAGCAGCACAGCGGCACCCCTAGCCATGGCTACACCCTGTGCTGTGATCACCACAGTGGCACCCCTAGCCATGGCTGCACCCTGTGCTGTGATCACCTGCAGCCTTATGGTAGGTACGCCACTGGTGGGAGGGAGACAGAGAATCCTGTATTATAATATAAACAGATCACCCACTAATTCATCCTATTGGCTAAATATAGTATGAATCTCAGTACTGCGTGTGACAATCCAGCCCCGCGATCCCGTCGAGATCTGCTCCCGTTAGCGTACGCAGGAAGTACGGGCGCAGACGGACAACGAGACCGGTTGCTGGATCGTCAGAGGTAAGAAGAAAAGGGCGACAGAGCGTGCCAATCCCGTCTAATCTGCTCCCGTTAGCATACGCAGGAAGTACGGTGAACAGACTGACAATAAAGATTGGTCGCGCAGCTGCCGACAATATGTAATGGGACAAACATCCACCAATCCCGTATTACTAGGCCACTGTTGCCATGCAGGTCTCATGCACTAGAGGCTGCTGGAGGCAAATTCACTGTGTGCGTAGTAAACGGTTAAGATTGGTTGGAGGTGCCCATACATGTACAATTTTGATTGTATATACAATTGGTACACTAAAAATATCGATTTCGCGCTGGAAATCGGGTAATAACTGCCACCACTCTCTCAAGTTCAGGGAGGAAAGAGACTCCCGCTATCATAATACGGTAGCCAGCCCAATCACGTTCAACACGCTCAAGTCACCGTTCGGGGAATAGTCACTTCCGACGGCTTAAAGACTGTGAGCAATGTGACGTTAAAGAAAGGTTACTGGGTCCCTATATGATGCAATCTCGAATTGTATTTACAATCGAGAAACTAACGTTATCGATTTCGCACAGGAAATCTGGTACTAGCTAATCCTAGAAGGAAGAAACGGTTATTTACAACCTAGCTAGCAAACAATTTATAAGCAAATCATAAAACGATGCGGTAGTATGACTGATTCTTCAGAGGGCAGATTCGTTATAGCAGCAATCAGATGACCAGAACAGGCACAAGACTGAACGATAAAATCGTTAGTTTATTTCTAAACTACATACACACAGCTTATTTTAGAACAGATTGATTGACAGAGAGAAGGCAAGAAAAGGAACAGGATGTCTGATTATATACAGTTCAAATACCGTTATTGGTAGTCCATGCGGCAATCGCAAGTCTTTGGCGAAAGTCCCAAAATGGCGGTTGCCATGTGGCCAACAGGCCTTTGTTAGAAAGTTCAAAGATGGAGGTTTTGGCCCGTGTCATTGCGGGCTGCCAGGATGTTACTAGGCATCAGATTGAAGGTAAAAGGACCCAGAGCTTTCTGGGCTCTGTGTGGTTATAGCCCCTACTCCAGCAAGGAGGGGTTAGGGGGCGTGGATCACACACCTCTTTGGAACAGGAGGTCTCTGCCCCTCTCATAGAGGCAAGAATTTACCTGAATCATGATAAGTGTGCTCATCTGCAAACCGTACAAGTTATGTTAAATCTAATAACATTTTTAGGTTTGTCAGAATTTACCAAGAACGTTGATACCAAACTTGGGGGATCAGACCCCTGGGGTATTAGAGGGTTATTTTAAAACAATCTTACGCTAGATCTGGCAGCCCGATTGGTCCGTAAACCTGTCAGAACCAGCGCCCTGTGGAATCCCATAACCTGTGCAGATGTCATGGGCAGGGAGATCTGCTATGCCAGGAATTATGAAGGAAATATGGAGAACATATGAATATTGGGATTCCTGAGGTCATTGAGAAAGCCAGCTGTAGTCTCTAAGTGGCTTCTGCAGGATGTTAGCAGGACCTCCTGTGGCTGCTCTTTTCATGTACGGAGCTGAGGAGCCACCAAGTCGGGGTTAGGCAGTGGAGGTGTGAGATTTCCCTCTTTCTGCCTGGTTGGGGGTCCCTGAATGCCCAGGACCCTTTGTCACACGGAGGTGCGAAAAAACTAGGTAATAAGAGCATTTGCTACATTTGACCAGGGAGAGGAACTGTTAACCCCAGGCTTCCCTGGTCTTTTTATAAACCAAGCCTTTCCCTATCTGATGTCATTTTTTTAATAGTGGCAACAGGGAATATTTTATAAGGCTCTAACTACTTTTTTAGGACGAATAAACGTTGATTCGTCACACTGCGTTGTACCTCATCTCTGCTTTTTTATACACATAATTCTTAAGTCTTCTTAGTGTCCCCCACCCATAATACAGGACGCAGGGGCTCAGTGAAGGCAGCAGTGAAGGTGTAGAGGTGTCTGAACGGCTCACATGACTCATAGAAAGCGATATTCCCGGCCTCATAATCTACATATATCCTGAATCTGTCTGTAAAAATCAAATGCAATAATGGAATCTCTTCCCTATTATGAATAACAGAATATTCAAGACCAGAACCTTTCCCGTCCCTCTTTCTCGACTTCTTGTTATAGGCGAACCCTGACTGGTCTCCATCTCTGTCTATACTGGGGTAACACACACCTCAATTCTCTACCAATCTGATCCTTCCACATCCACATCCCAGTATTGTCTCTGAGGAGGAGAGGAGGAGAAACTCTCCAGCCAGCCAAAATCACAATTAAAATCCTCAAATCTATCTCGAAACAATGGAATATTGTGGATTGATGATCTGGATTCAGTGTCCTCCAGTGAGATCCAATCATCTGATTGACGTACCTGATAACTGTTTGTGATTTTATTCAGCCGAAAATCTGCAGCTTTATTTATGTTGAAGCTTTTATTGACCCCTTTCATTAAATGAGATAACCCTGTGTGTAAGGTGTCAAAGATCTGCATTTCCAACACATCCCACCCATCATGGAGATCCTCATCACTTAACGTTCCACGGAAGAAGACCAAAATGTCAACTGGGCCTGGTTCCTGTAAGAAAGTCAGTGGGTCAGTCATGTTACACAGCTCCTCAATATGACATATCACACTGGTCAGCTCATCCTTCTCTCTTTCCAGCTGCCGGATGACATGATCGTAGGCATATACCGGATTAGTGATATCGCTCAAGACTCTCTTCTCAAGATCTTCCAGCTGTCTCCTGAGGACTCTGCACAGGGCAGTGACTCTCTCTGTTTCACCAGCTGCTTTTTCTTGTGCTTTTCTCTGTTGAGTCTTCAGTCTCTGGACCCTTTCCTCTGTCTCCCCTTTCCTTGTAATCAGTTCCTGTTGCTCACGTCTCAGTCTCTTCTTCTCCCTCTTAGAGGCCTCCTCCAGGGTCTCCACCTGGTATCCCCGATGTTCTCCAGCCAGACTGCAGGACATACAGATACAGGCAGCATCCTGAGTACAGAAATACCTCAAGGCTTCCAGATGGATGGAGCATCTCCTGTTCTCCAGGTTGGTGGTGGGGTCACAAAAGACATGTTGTGGAGCCTTGCTGTGGACTCTCAGGTGTTTATCACACAGAGAAACCTCACAGTGCAGACAGAACTTCACAGCAGGAGCAGGAGAGTCAACACAGTAAGTGCAGAAGATTGTATTCTCCTCCTGATCAGGCTGGGTAGGCCGGACATTCTCCGCCACATTGTGCAGAGCAATGTTCCTCTGCAGTGCAGGACGTGTGTCGTATGTTGCTCTGCATTCAGGACAGGAATATCTCCCAGAACCCTCCTGTGTATCCAGCACACGATCAATACAGACCCGGCAGAAGCTGTGGCCACATGTCAGGCTGACAGGATCTGTATAAATGTTCAGACAGACAGAACATTCCAGCTCCGCTCTCACACCAGCAGAGTGAGCAGACCGCAGACGCCATCGCTGGCAGCAAAAGTCAGAAATAAAAGCAGACTGAAAGTGGTACAGCAACCAAGTGAGATCAGAGGCGAACAGACCTGGCACTATTCAAAGAAGAAGAGGGAGTGTTTGAGGATTGCAAAGACCGGGTGTTAGCAGAAGTAGGAACAGGAGCAGGTCACTGTGGAGGAATACTGGGCAACAGGCTTTGCAGGAGCCGCCAGTTGCTGTAGCTGCAGCAGGACTCCACGCAAATGGAGTTCAAGATGTTGAGATTAATGTTTTATTTGGGTAAAATTGTTGACTTTAGTCAATCATTCTGGCCAATTTTGCAAAGGCTGTTTGGTCTGGTTTTCCTAAAGGTGCCCATAAACTGTATAATTGTTCCAAATGCGATCTTTCGATGCAATTTTTACGATCGAATTTTACAGAAAATTTGCCGTTTATGAAGGCAATCAATAAGGAACGATTCTTTGGTCGATTGCTAAATAAGATAAAATCAATCCAAAAGTTGGATTTTATGATCGCGTTTGGAGAAAGAATCGTTCAGTAAGTATGAACAATCGACAATTGCCTTCTGATTAGTTACCATCATTCAAATTGCATAGAGAGATCGCATTTAGTGAAAAATTGTACTGTTAATGGGCATCTTAAAGAGGAATTCCAGTGAAAATTTTACTGTTATCAGGTGATGTAGCTGCTGCATGGTTTTTGGCAGTTGGAAACAGCTGTAAACAGCTATTTCCCACAATGCAGCAAGGTTCACAGACAGGAAACTGCCAAAAGTTCGAACTTTTCTTGTGGGAGGGGTTTCTTGTGGGAGAATTTCATCACAATATCAGTCATACAGCGCCCCCTGATGGTCTGTTTGTGAAAAGGAATAGATTTCTCATGTAAAAGGGGGTATCAGCTACTGATTGGGATAAAGTTCAATTTTTGGTCGGAGTTTCTCTTTAAAGCAGATGTGGAGGTGCATCCTTCTGCTAGTTAAACTGCCTTGTCTAATGTTGTTATGGATATACTGGTACTGTTAATATTCCAATTAGACAGGCAGGAATGGGAGAAGATTGCTTAACGGGTTCGCGTTCTGGTTTTTACCCCTTAAAGTGTACCTGAGACGAGAAGCATTTCAGGAACCATACTTACCTGGGACTTCCTTAAGCCACTTTAAGGCCGACTCACCGTCTCCCTGGGTGGCTCTGGTCCTCCATAATTCAGCCCAAAATCTTGGCCGAGTTGCGCTTCGTCACCCATGCATCTTGCTCCAGCGGTTGGGAGCATTGCGCGCTTGCACAGTAGTACTATGCAGGTGCAGAATGCTCCCAGGGATGGGAGCAAGACTGGGGATCATGCCTTGCCGGGCCGCACATGCACGATGAAGCACAACTCGGCCAGGCTTTCAGGTTGACTTAGGGGGGACCAGAGCCACCTAGGGAGACTGCGAGGGACAACTGGCCTTAAAGAGACTCTGTAACAACAAAAACCTCCCCTGGGGGGTACTCACCTCGGGTGGGGGAAGCCTCCGGATCCTAATGAGGCTTCCCACGCCGTCCTCTGTCCCACGGGGGTCTCACCGCAGCCCTCCGAACAGCCGGCGACTGTGCCGACTGTCAGTTCAATATTTACCTTTGCTGGCTCCAGCGGGGGCGCTGTGGCGACTTTCGGCACGGAAATAGACGGAAATACCCGATCTCCGTCGGGTCCGCTCTACTGCGCAGGCGCCGGAAACTTGCGCCTGCGCAGTAGAGCAGACCCGACGGCGATCGGGTATTTCCGCCTACTTCGGCGCCGAGAGGCATCAGAGCGCCTGCGCAGGAGCCAGGAAGGTAAATATTGCGTCACGGCTGTACGGAGGGCTACAGCGAGACCCCCGAGGGACGCAGGACGGCGTGGGAAGCCTCATTAGGATCCTGAGGCTTCCCCCACCCGAGGTGAGTACCCCCCAGGGGCCGTTTTGTCGTTACAGTTCCTCTTTAAGGGGGCTTAAGTAAGCCCCAGGTAAGTATGGTACCTGAGACACTTTTCGTCTCAGGTTCTCTTTTTTTGACACTTTAGCTGCATAGGCAAACACAGAGGGGATTACAGCTGATTACAAAGTACAATCCGGCCTTGTCCATGATTCCAGCGGCATCTCTCGTCACATGTTAGGGGGAAAAGAGACACTGCTGGAACCGTGGAGACAGGAATACTGTAGGAGGAAGGAAGATCACACCCCTAGACAGGTAAATTAGCTTTCTCTGCTGTTCCTCTTGCCAGATGCATGAGTTACCAGATACTGGCGGAGTTACTGGGGGGGGGGGCATTGCTGACTAACAGTGGGGGAGGCTTCTAGCTACCTAATACTAAGGGGCACCCCGGCCACCTAATACTGAGGGGGGAGGGGCACTCCTGGCTGCCTAATATTGGGGGGAGCACCCCTGGCTACTTTCATACTGGGGGAGACTTCTAGCTACCTAATATTAAGGGGCACCCTGGCTACCTAATACTGAGGGGGGGGGGGGCACTCCTGGCTGCCTAATATTGGGGGGAGCACCCCTGGCTACCTCATACTGGGGTGGGGGGAAGCAACCCTGGCTATGCAACACTAGGGGGGCAGCTGGCTATGCAATTCTAGGGGCGCAGCTGGCCATGTAATACTAGGGGCACAGCTGGCTATGGCTATGTAATACTAGGGGCACAGCTGGCCATGTAATACTAGGGGCACAGCTGGCTATGTAATACTATGGAGCACAGCTGGCCATGTAAAGTTGGGGGGCACCTCTGGCTACCTAATTCTCTGAATGCATCTGGCTACCCAATTCTGGGGGACACCTTTGGCTACCCAATACTGAAAGGCAACTGTGGCTACCCAGTACTGTGGGCACATCTGGCTACCCAATATTGGGGGTACCTTTGTCTGCCTAATATTGGGAGGCACGTCTGGCTACCTAATACTTGGGACACAAATGGCTGTCTAATTTTGGGAGTTCTTACTGTTTACCTAATAGAAACACACACAATTGCTTACTACCAGTTCAAGCAATTTCCTAACTTTATCTGGTCAGCAGGCGCCAGTCAGCCAATCAGGTGTACGGTCATACACCCTTTGCCTGCCATACCAAATCTAGCAGGAATTGCATAAATTAGCATTCAGGTGGGAGGCTTCGGTTTAGGGGCCCCCAGCCAGTGAGAGAGACAGGGGGCCCCTGGCTGTCGTGCGAACCAGTGTTTGTGTTTACCTAATACTAGGGGAACATCTGGCTATCTGATACTGGTGGCACCTCTGGCTACTTAATATTTGAAATATAAATATAGTGGGATTGAAAGATTGTTCTTTTAAAAAACAAAGTCCTCAGGAGATGGTAAAATGTGGATGTGGATTTTTATTAATCATTATTGAATTTTCGTTGATGTTCAATATTCAATAAGGCATAGTTCTTTGTACATCAGAAATCAGTTACAAAAGATATAAAAACAGAATGAATAAATTGCTATGTAGTTTGTATACAGAATCTATTGTTTATAGTATTCTTCTTTGAGAGAATGAGTGAATGAATGGGTGTGTATGTGTGTGTGAGAGTAAGTGAGAATGAGAATGAGAGTTCGTGCAGACTTTTCTGCTGGTTCTTAAATACACAACAGATGATACAATCTTGCCTTATCTGACACTAGGTACAGTTCCTTGTTAGGACATGTCATTATACATTTCCATATACTCCTCCTACTATTTTAAATAGCATCCGCCTCTTTAATTGGATCAGCAATAATGCTATGATGTAATCCTTGAGGTCTACTACATATGGTTATGTCATGACTGAAGCCTTTCTCTTAACTTAGAATAGTTTAGGGTGGAGTAACACCGTCTCCCCCAACAACACCACCACCTGTCAATCAAAGTCAGGGAGAATTCCTGCAACCTAAAGCTTTCTGGCTTGCCAGAGTACTATATTTACTCTCCTAGTCTTGACACCTGTGACCCCAAACTCCAAAAGGAAGACACACGCTAAGCTCAGCCAACTACTGAAAAACCAAGTTATATACTGACTGTATATCCATTAACCAATAGTGTATAATTATCACTATATTAAACAATAGCTTTGATATCTCAATCTCATGACATCATATCCAATATCTTAATTCTGTAAATGGCATGGGCCCTTAGCCAAGTGCAGAAATCAAGTCATCAAATATTTTATATCATTTGATTAAAATCTCAAAACATTCAACATATTACAATATTGGGGCCACATGTGGCGACCTAATACCGGGGTCATCTCTAGCTACTTAAAGGGAAGATCCGCGCTACTTGCTGAAAAAATAAAAATACCAATCCACTTACCTGGGGCTTCCTCCAGCCCGTGGCAGGCAGGACGTGCCCTCGCTGCCGCTCCGCAGGCTCCCGGTCTTCTCCGGTCGTGCACCTGACCTTGCCAGGCCGGCTTCCAGGTCGGGCTTCTCCTTGCGCTCCAACGTGCTTCTCACGTCATCGACGTCCTCCGGGCTGTACTGTGCAGGTGCAGTAGTTCTGCGCCTGCACAGTACAGCCCGGAGGACGTCCGATGACGTCAGCGCGCCCCCGTAAGGCGCATTTTGGAGCGCAGAAGAGCCCGACCTGGAAGCCGGCCTGGCCAGGTCGGGTGCACCAACGGAGAAGACCGGGAGCCTGCGGAGCGGCAGCGAGGGCACGTCCTGCCTGCCACGGGCTGGAGGAAGCCCCAGGTAAGTGGATTGGTATTTTTATTTTTGCATGAACCTTCCCTTTAATACTAGGAACTGTGACTATACTATGAATTCTCAAAGTTTACTGAAGCTGAAATTACTCTCTGTCACCTGGCAATTTGAAATCTCTCTAGTGAGTAAGGACAGTTGGACATTCCTTGATAAAGCCATTTGGTGAAACATGTCAGGGTTCATATTGCAGCACTTTTGTATATAGCACCTAGCACCTTTCTGTATGCCTCCCAGTTTGTGTATTAGGGATATGGAATGTACTCTGACTTAGAATGGTCCTGTGTGTGCACTGATCAAAGTACGCCTGGAAGCCATGTAGTATATTCATATCTTATTCAGTAAGGTTTATACGCTGACCAGAATCAGAATCAGAATCAGAATCAGAATCAGAATCA
Organism: Hyperolius riggenbachi; assembly: GCF_040937935.1. Taxonomy (NCBI): domain Eukaryota; kingdom Metazoa; phylum Chordata; class Amphibia; order Anura; family Hyperoliidae; genus Hyperolius; species Hyperolius riggenbachi. The sequence continues at coordinate 33,745 of NW_027152586.1, forward strand.
GAATTTATTTCGCCAAGCACGGTTGGACCGTGCCCGGAATTGGGTTTGGCACATTGATTGGCGCAGAGATAGTAGTAACACAGAGTTGGTAATAACACAGAAAAATAATAATACAACAACAACAACAACGACCACTCTGTGGACTTGCTACACCACACTGAGACAATGAAGTGTTGGGGATAAGCAAAGACCTCCATTAGAAGTCAGGTCTTTTCAATCATTTGCATTGCCTTACTGAGGTGTCACTAGACCCAGTGCATCTATTTTATTGATATATTGTACATCTTATGTACATTTATCAAGTGACTTGCTTGTTTTCCCCATACCTAAAGGGCCTGTCCTCATGGACTTAGTGTTTGGTGAGTATGGACTGCCCAGAAATATCATTCTGCAGGTGTTACTGGGCTGCACAGGAAACAAGCAGATGGCCACTCCTTGCAGTAAGTACTGGAGAACAGATGCCAAAATACTGTGAAAATAAGGCTTTATTGTGAAAAGTGCACTTTAATTATAAAAGAAAACAGTTTACTTGCGTAGAACAGCAATCAACAAATACCACAATAAATCATAATCCAGCAGCAACACCACACCCCAAAGACCCATTCACACTAGAAGCGCTATTCTGAGCGTTTTGCGAGTCATTAGTGTTTTTTAAAATAGCTCCCATTCACTTAAAATCGCTGTGATTTTTCCACGATTTTTAATGTGATTTTAATGAAAGTGAATGGGAGCGATTTTAAAAACCACTAATCAATCACAAAACGCTCAGAAAAACGCTTCTAGTGTGAATGGGCCCTAACAAACTAAAAAAAACAAATGTAATACATATACAAATATACAGCAAATTCAGTTCGAATTCACTAGGAAAACAGAATGGTCAAAATAGAAATATCAGGTAAAGACAGCAGGAAAGGCCATAGAACAGGAAGTAGCCACTGAACAGTCTGGCAAGGAGTGATTAGAAGAGGAAGCCTTATAGAGCAGGGCCCAAATGCAATTCACTTCTGACTTTTCTCCTAGGTGATATTTTTATACCTTTTGATAAAATACATTTCAACCCACCAGCAAGCAAGAAAATACTCAATATAATTTTGATAGGACTTTTTCGCCAACTTTTGGTACTTTTTCAATTGTAACATGCTGAAAAGTTAGTTTAACCATTTATGCCACCTGGATGTGATCTTAACGTCCAGGCAGCTGCTGTGTTGCCGATGCGTGCTTTGGCGTGCTCGCGCACACAATCGCGCACGTGCCCGTCCCCGGTAGCGTTCAATGCATAGGAACATGGTTCCTGTTCATCGATCTAAGTCCCCAGCAGAAAAACCGACGGCCTCCCATCAGACGCCGCGGTCTTTCTGAGAAAAAAGAAAGTTTCCCGTCCTCCTAGTGCTTCCTGGAAGCGAGAAGGACCCAAAAAAAAATATCTCAATGTAGCCATCTTGTGGCCAAATAGTAAAACTACATCTACATACATTTTTCAATACAATAAACACACATTACATTACAAAAAGTCACAATTAAGAAAAAAAAAACATAAATAGTTACCTAAAGGTCTGAACTTTTGAAATATGCATGTGAAGGGAGTATATTACGAACATTTTTTAAATGATAAGCTTGTAAATAGTAATGGACGCAAAACTGAAAAAATGCACCTTTATTTCTAAATAAAATATTGTCGCCATACATTGTGATAGGGACATAATTTAAATGGTGTAATAACCAAGACAAATGGGCAAATAAATATAATATATTTATTTTATATTTGGCTATAATGGCCAAAAACTGAGAAATAATGCATTTTTAAAAATGTTTTCTTAATATTCTTGTTAAAATGCATTTTGATAAAAAAAAAAAATGTACCACCCAAAGAAAGCCTATTTGGTGGCTGCAATTATGTGCAGTATGTGCTGCACTGGCGCTGCATCACTCACCCGCTCTCAGCAGATTAGCGATTGGATCACCAGCCACACCTGAAGTCCTGTTTCTTCTGTGACTACAGTGGCACCTCATGTGACCCGGCAGCATGTAACAGTTAGTATGAGGCACCACTGTACCCATGGATAAAGGACACTGGACAGGGGGGATGGAGATCCCATCTCTGGAATGCTGAGAGCAGGTGAGGCAGCACTGCACATCTAGGGAGGGGGAGACAGGGAGCGTGAGGAGGGGGAGATTAGGGGAGGGGAGCCGCCTCTTGCCGCCCTCTAATTGCCACCTTGAAGCACATGATTCACGTTGCTTTATGGAAGAACTGCCCCTGCTAATCTTCATATTATAAACATCCTTAGTTTTCCCCACATATCTTTATATAACCATTATCTACATAAAAAGCAGCGTGGAGGGGCTCAGTGAAGGCGGCAGTGAAGGTGTGGAGGTGTCTGATGGGGTCACACAGGGCATAGAAAGAGATCCGCCCAGCCTCATAATCCAGATAGATCCCGACTCTTTTACTGGGGATCTTGCCAGACAATGGGATCTCTTCCCCATCGTGTATCACAGAATATTCATACTCGGAATGGCGTCTGTGCACGCCCTGCGGGGGGAGAATCTTAGAAACCCAATACTCCGAATATTTCTGCAAGACCCAGGACTTCTTGTTATATCCAATGTCTGACTGCTTCCCCACTCTGTCAGTACTGGGGTAACACACCCCGACTCTCCAGCTCCCTGACCCCCCAATATCCACATCCCAGTAATGTCGCCCAGAGGAGAAACTCTGGCTGCTCAACACCTGAGGTTTATCCTTAAATCTCTGTGCTGGGTCTGGACGTCTTTTGTTTGTTATTCTAGAGGCCTTCATCTTGTCTTCAGATATACATACCCAGTTACCGGCCGTGTTTATATCCAGCAATAGGCCTGCAGCTTTCTTTGTGTTGAAGCTTTCATTGACCCCTCTCGTTAAATGAGATAACCCTGTGTGTAATGTGTGTAAGATCTGCATCTCCACCACATCCCACCCATCATGGAGCTGCTGATCCCGTGTCTCCTCCTCAGTGTCACACAAGTCACCTGTGTCTGGTTCCTGTAAGACAGTCAGTGGATCGGTCATGTGACACAGCTCCTCAATGTGACGCATCTTCCTAGTCAGCTCCTCCTTCTTTATCTCCAGCTTCCGAATGACCTCATCATAGACTTGTGCCTGCTTAGTGATGTCACTTAGGGCTCTTTTCTCCAAACTTAACAGCCATCTCCTGAAGTCTCTGCACAGGGCAGCAACTCTCTCTATTTCACCAGCTGCTTTTTCTTGTGCTTCTCTCTGTTGATTCTTCAGACTCTGCACTTTTTCCTCCATCTCTCCCTCTTCATTGATCAGTCTATGTAGATCATTTCTCAGTTTGTTCTTCTTCTTCTTAAAGGCCTCTTCCAGGGTCTCCACCTGGTGTCCCCGATGTTCTCCAGCCAGACTGCAGGACACACAGATACAGGCAGAATCCTGAGTACAGAAATATCTCAAGGGTTCCAGATGGGTGGAGCATCTCCTGTTCTCCAGGCTGGTGGTGGGGTCACATAAAACATGTTGTGGAGCCTTGCTGTGGACCCTCAGGTGTTTATCACACAGAGAAACCTCACAGAAGAGACAGGACTTCACAGCAGGTGCAGGAGAGTCAACACAGTAAGTGCAAAAGATTGTATTCTCCTCCTGGTCTGGCTGGGTAGACCGGACATTCTCCACCACATTTCGCAGAGCAAAGTTCCTCTGCAGTGCAGGACGTTCACGGTACCTTGCTCTGCATTCAGGACAGGAATAACTCCTGGAACCCTCCTGTGTATCCAGCGCATGGTCAATACAGACCCGGCAGAAGCTGTGGCCACATGTCAGGCTGACAGGATCTGTATAAATGTTCAGACAGACAGAACATTTCAGCTCCGCTCTCACATCAGCAGAAGCCATTGCTGACAGCAGAAGACAGATGTAAGAGCAAACATCGTAGGCGGTCAAAGTCCACCTGTTATCACAGATACCTGTGAAGGCGAGGCTAAGAACTGGCTGAGAGCCTTTCCCAACCCAGAAGCCTGACTCCTCATATATCAATCATACTTGCTCCATGGCACTCTTTAACCCTTTCCATTCCTTTTTTTCATGATCACCCAGTGGCGTAGCTAAGAAGCTATGGGCCCCTGTAACGATCGGTGTCAGCACACAGAGAGAATCTGATTATTGGTGATCTGCAGTATCACCAAGAATACAGATATATACCTGATTATTGATGATCTGCAGAATCACCGATAATCCAAGTATAACTAACCTCTGGACACCTGTAAAGTGTGAGTGTTTAGAGCAACAGTAATAACTTTGAGTAAGACCACCCGAGGAGCAGGTGGTCTTTGGCAGTACGGGCGATACTGCCTTTTGGAAAGTACAGAGGCCTTCCAATAGCCTGTGAACTCCAAAGGGGTGGAGTCCCAGGGTAAAGGTAGGCGGGACCTGTGAATGAGTGACACCTGAAGGTGGACGTCACTACCAGGTCTGGAGACTATCTCATAAACAGGGAGATAGCTCTCGAGGTCGGGCAAGCCAGGTCAGCAACACACAGACAGATAAAGTACAAAGACAGGAGACTGATTCGGTATCCGAGGCGTGCAAGGTTTGGCAACAGGAAATCAGATATGCGAGGTACCGAATCAGAAAGCAGAGGGATAGTCAGGAATGCAATAGGTCATAACAGATATATAATACAATACAATAACATTTGTAAAGCGCTTTTCTCCCATAGGACTCAAAGCGCATAGCTGTGTCTCAGATTAATACAGGGTTTCAGGCTGGGTTGTGTTACAGAGGAGATAGTCAGATGTTCATGAATGCCAGACTGAAAAGGTAGGTTTTCAGTTTAGACTTAAATGCTTCCAGGGATGGGGCTGTCCTGATTGGGTGTGGCAGGGAGTTCCAAAGTGTAGGGGCAGCATGACAAAAGGCTCTGTCTCCAAAGGTTTTGAGGTGGACTCTGGGGGTGACCAAGGTGTTACGTCCTTTTGATCTAAGATTTTGGGGGGTGTGATGTAGTTGCAACAAGTCCTTCAGGTATCCAGGGCCCAGGTTGTGCAAGGATTTGAATGTCAGTAAGCCAATCTTAAACAGAATTCTCCATTTTATCGGTAGCCAGTGGAGTGAGCTCAGGGTTGGTGTTATGTGGCAATGGCGGGGTTGGCTCGTTAACAGCCTTGCGGCGGCATTCTGTACTAATTGCAGGCGGCGTAAGTCTTTCTTATGCAGGCCTGTGTAGAGGACGTTGCAGTAGTCTAACCTTGATGTGACGAAGGCATGAACTAGGGTTGGAAGATCCTCTGAAGGAATTAGGTGTTTAATCCTTGCAATATTCCTTAGGTGAAAGAAGGAATGTTTCACAACAGCTGAGATTTGATTCCTGAAGCTTAATTTCCCATCAATCAGTACTCCCAGGCTGCGCACACAGTCTGAGTTGTTCAGGTCTGAGCTCCCTATCCTTAGCGGTGTTGGTTGAGACTGGAGCTGCTTTGCTGTTGAGCCCTGGCCCTCGATAACAAGAACCTCAGTTTTGTCAGCATTAAGTTTTAGCCAATTATTATTCATCCACTCCTGAAGCTCAGCTAAGCATGCGTTTATTTGTGGAGTAGGGTCTGTGACATCAGGTTTGAATGACAAATATAGCTGGGTGTCATCAGCATAGCAATGATATGTCAGGCCATGTTTTTGTATGATTTCTCCAAGTGGCAGCATGTATATGGTGAACAGTAAAGGGGATAATATTGCGCCCTGAGGTACACCGTATTTTAGTGGTACAGGGTTGGAGAGGAAGGGCCCTAAGGCTACCCTTTGTGTTCTGCCAGCCAGGAAGGAGTTGAACCACCGGAGAACAATGCCATCTATGCCACAGTACTCTTGTAGCCTGTTGAGTAAGATTTCATGATCGACTGTGTCAAAAGCCGCTGAGAGGTCGAGCAAAATCAGGATGGAGCATTGACCCTTGTCTCTTGCAATGAGCAGATCATTGCAAATCTGGGTGAGGGCTGTTTCACAGCTGTGATATTTCCTGAAACCAGATTAAAGAGGGTCAAGGATGTTGTTTCTGGAGAGCCTGGCTTCAAGTTAGAGGTAGACAGCCTTTTCAATAACTTTTCCCAGAAAGGGGAGGTTTGAGACAGGTCTGTAGCTGTTTAGAGCATCTGGGTCTAAGGATGGTTTCTTGAGTAGAGGCCTGACGATTGCTTCTTTCAGAGTAGAGGGAAACCACCCTTCTTGTAAGGAGCCGTTGACTATTTTGTGGAATGCCGGTGTAAATAGTTCAGGGCATTTCAACATGAACTTAGTGGGGCCAGGGTCCAGATCGCAGGTAGTCTGGCGAAGGTTTGAGAGGATATCCAAGATGCCTTTTTCAGTGATTACCTTAAAATCAGACCATGGTGGTAGGCTATTTTTGCACCTGTTATATGGCTCTGCATGGGTTTCTGGGGCTGTGAATTGAATGGTAGATATTATGGAGGAAACTTTGTCTGAGAGGAAGTGGGCAAATTTCTCGCACAGTTCCTGTGAAGGTCTGATGCTGGATTTCCTGCAAGATGGATTGCAGAGACTGTCAACCGTGCGGAAGAGTTGGGCAGGTCTGTTGGCTGCATTTGCAATTTCGTGAGACAGGAATAAGGACAGCTAGGAAGTGAACTACTTCTCATAATGAATGAACTGGGTTTCTCTCAGGCTATCAACCTCCCCACCCATACGAAAGGGCACACCCTGGATCTTATATTTCATTCCGGACTTTTAATATCACACATGGATATAAACCCAGTGGTATGGTCAGACCACCACACCATCCACTTCTCTCTGACAGCACCAGCGATAAAACACAGAGGGAAAGAACTCATAAAATACCGTTCACTGAAAGATGTCTCACCCCAGCACGTTCAGAATATCCTCAACTTCGACGCATTAACCAATCATTGCGCAGACCCAGACTCCATGGTCCTGATTTACAACCATGCAGTGTCATCTGCCTATGACGCCCTCGCTCCAGTTCGCATCAAACGATCTACACCACTTCACCATGCACGGTGGTTTGACAGCTCACTAAAGGACCTAAAGAAAGAAGTGCGCAGACTAGAAAGGAAGTGGCGAAAATCTCAGAATTCAAAAGATAAACACACCCTTGTCTCTCACCGCGAAAGCTACCAAAATGCGATCACCAAGAAAAAATCCTCCTACCTATCACAGGAGATCGCAAAGGCCGCCAACAGACCAGCCCAACTATTCCGCACAGTTGATAGACTATGTAATCCATCCTGTCTAAAACCCACTATAACTCCCTCAAAGGAGCTATGTGAGAAATTTGCCTGCTACTTTGCTGACAAAGTATCTTCTATTCGGTCTCTCATTCAGTCCACAGCACCCAAGACTCATGCAACTAATGGAAATAGCTGCAAAAACAACCTAACACCCTGGACTGATTTCAAAAGTATTAGTGAGGAAGAGATCTCAGACACCCTCTGTCGTCTCCGCCAGACAACCTGCGACCTGGACCCTGGACCAACTAAACATATGCTGAAATGCCCTGACCTGCTTGGTCCAGCATTTCACAAAATAGTAAATTGCTCTCTGCAAGCAGGGAGGTTTCCTACCTCTCTAAAAGAAGGAATCATCAAGCCCCTTCTCAAAAAACCTTCCATGGATCCAGATGCTATGAGCAGCTACAGACCTGTCTCCAACCTCCCCTTCTTAGGTAAAGTTATTGAAAAGGCTGTCTATCTGCAACTTGAAACCAGGCTGTCAGTAAACAACATCCTGGACCCTCTACAATCTGGCTTTAAGAAACACCACAGCTGTGAAACAGCCCTCATCCAAGTCTGCAACGATCTGCTCATGGCAAGGGACAGAGGGGAATGCTCCATCCTAATCCTGTTGGATCTCTCAGCTGCTTTTGATACAGTTGACCATGAAATCCTGCTTAACAGACTGCAGGAGTACTGTGGCATCAGTGGATCAGTCCTCCAGTGGTTCAGATCATTCCTGACTGACAGAACACAGAGAGTATCCCTAGGACCTATAATGTCCAAACCTGCACCTCTACAATTCGGAGTGCCACAAGGATCAATCCTATCCCCTCTGCTGTTTGCAATCTACATGTTGCCACTCGGTACACTTATCCAACGACATGGCCTGACGTACCACTGCTACGCCGATGACACACAGCTATACCTGTCCTTCAAACCTGGTGGAACAGACCCTACCCCAAAAATAAACTCTTGCTTAGCTGAGCTTCAGGCATGGATGAATGATAACTGGTTGAAACTGAATGCTGACAAAACTGAGGTCCTGTTTGTCCAAAGCCAGTGCTCGCCATCAAAACAGCTCTATCCTAAAGCAACACCAATCAGGATTGGGAATTCAGACATAAACAGCTCCAACCTTGTGCGCAGCCTTGGCGTACTAATCGATGGGGAATTGAGTTTCAGAAACCAAATTTCATCTGTAGTTAAATCTTCCTTCTTTCATCTGAAGAACATTGCAAAGATTAAACATCTGATTCCCCCAGAGGATCTTCAAACCCTAGTCCACGCCTTCATCACATCACGGCTGGACTACTGCAATGCCCTTTATGCTGGCCTCCCCAAAAAAGACCTGCGTCGCCTGCAATTAGTGCAGAATGCTGCTGCCAGATTGCTAACAAACCAGCCTCGCCACTGTCACATTACACCGATCCTTCGCTCACTGCACTGGCTACCAGTAGAATGGAGAATACTCTTCAAGATTGGACTGCTGACATTCAAATCCCTGCACAATCTGGGCCCTGGATACATGAAGGACTTGCTGAAGCTGCACCACACCCCTCACAACCTCAGATCAGCAAGTTCTATAAACTTGGTCACTCCCAGAGTGCACCTCAAAAAATCTGGAGACAGAGCCTTCTGTCATGCTGCCCCTACTCTTTGGAACTCCCTACCACACCCAGTAAAGACAGCACCATCCCTGGAGCTATTCAAATCCAGACTGAAAAGCCACCTGTTTAGCCTGGCATTTCCAGATTTATAAAATTCTTCCCCTGTACCACGATGGTCGGAGCCATGCTTATGCGCTTTGAGTCCCACGGGAGAAAAGCGCTTTACAAATGTTATTTGTTGTTGTTGTTTTTGTTAATCATCGTTTGATATTTTTTCAGGTGAGCAATTAGGGAAAGTTTGTCATCAGGAGACTGATGTTTGCGCCACCTTCGGTCCAGTCTGCGTCCCTGTTTCTTTAGTTCCTTTATAGAGTTGTCAAACCAGCGAGCGTGATGTAATGGTGCGGAACGTTTAATCTTTAAGGGATATCAACAATGCCTAGTCTTGGGTGTGAGGTCCGTGGTCTCTACACCCAGGAACTAGTCTGGAGTATAATATGACAGTACAGAGTATTCCTAGACTTGGGTGTGAGGTCCGTGGTCTCGACACCCTGGAACTAGTCTGAGGTATAACAGAATGATAACACAGAGTCCCTAGTCTTGGGTGTGAGGTCCGTGGTCTCAACACCCTGGAACTAGTCTGAAGTATAACAGAATGATAATACAATAACACACAGAAGTAATCTGGCTCAGTGTGAATTCCCAGGTCCTCCTGGTTCTAACACACTGTGGGATCTGACTAAGGTCTGAGTGCTTTCACGTAGTGTTCGCAACGACAGACAACTTGAGACTGACCAGCAGTGACTATATATAGAGCAGCGCTCTCTGAGCCACCCCTATGTGATCAACCAATAGCCACCTGCCTTGAGGTCAGCTGACCAACCTGGTCAGCTGATCCCTCTCTGTTTGTCATAAAGGCTCTGCCTCTCCGCGCGCGCGTATTCCTCAGTCTATGTGAACTAACAGACCCAGCCACACCAGACGCACGCTGCTGCGGACAAACCACCGCGCTGGACGCATGCTGCTGCGGACAAACCGCCGCGCTGGACGCGGAATCAGCCGCCTTGCCGCCAGTACACGTGGTGGCTTTTCCGCGCTCTCTTACAGCCCCAGTGCAAGTTTTGCATTGCGGCCCCCCAAGCACTCTATACATAATAATGGATACGGAACACCAAAACCAATCGAGGAAACTACAGTGTAAGAGGTAGAGATGGCCTAACCTCCGATTTTAGGTTCGCGAACCTCTGCAAACGTTTGAGAACTTGCGAATGTTCGCGAACCGCCATAGTCTTTAATGGGGAGGCGAACTTGAAAAATTAGAAAAAATTATGCTGGCCAAAAAAGTGATGGAAATATGTTTCAAGGGGTCTAACACCTGGTTGAGTGGGAAAGTATTTTCATGACCCACTAAAAATTTACCGGTACATCATAATAAGAATAAATTTGGCTATTGAACAGTAATACATTTAAGAGAATTTTAATAAAAGGTTTTTTTGAAGCTCGTTTGTACAGGTGAAACTCCAAAAATTAGAATATCGTGCAAAAGTCCATTTATTTCAGTAATTCAACTTAAAAGGTGAACCTAATATATGAAATAGACTCATTACATTTAAAGCGAGACATTTCAAGCCTTTATTTGTTATAATGATGATGATTATGGCTTACAGCTTATGAGAACCCCAAAATCAAAAACTCAGCCCATTAGAATATTGTGAAAATGTTCAATATTCTCAGACTCTATTCAGCTAATTTGTGTAAAACACCTGCAAAGGTTTCCTATTCCATATGCAGCGGAACCTTGGTTTGCAAGCATAATTTGTTCCAGAAACTTGCTTGTAATCCAAAGCTCTCTTATATCAAAGCAAATTTCCCCATAAGAACTAATGTATATTCAAGTGATTTGTTCCGCAATCCAAAAACAATCATAGAAAAATAGTAGAAAATAAAAATGTAAACAAGGCTTTCACTAAAACTAACAGTATCATTGCCATCTGTTGGCTGCCCCAACTTTTATGTGTGTGTGGTTTTAACAAGAAACGTATCCAATGACAGTTACTTTTGAGGATTTCATGAAAATGTGGATTTGCACAGTCTCTGCACTCAGAAGTACAATCCTGTAGAGCCAAAGGCAGAAGAACTATCGTCTCAGTTGTGATGATGTGACGCATACTATTTTTTGCTTCTATATCAAGACGCTTGAACATCAACAGTGGTGCTCGGACACCACTTTTCAAAATCCGGGTAGGATCCGGATCCGGATACCCAGATATCCGATCTGGGTCGGATATCCGAGCTGAAAATTTTCCAATCCGAATCGGATATCCGACCCCTGTATCCGGGATATCTGGCCGGATTCGGATATCTGGATAGAAAAACCGGAAGTGCCCTTTAAATTGCTTTAAAAAGGGTGCAAACACGTGCAAAGTGCCATGTGCAAACACGTGCAAAGTGCCACGTGCAAAGTGCAAACACGTGCAAAGTGCAAAGTGCCACGTGCAAACCTGTCGGAAGAGCCATGAGAAAACGCAATCGCAATCGGTTTTTCTGCACCAATTGTCGTTAACAGGCTAGATCAAAATTGTATGTTTAGGTATAGCAGACTGCAGCCTTGGGGTTTTTCCTTTGGTGAAATCTGGCCATCTCAGCTGCTAGCAGAGCTCTTTTCATGAGACAAGTTTGCTCTCTGATAAGGCATGTTTGTTTTAATTATCTGGTTCAAAAGGAGTTCCTTCAGGGACCAGCAACCCCAAATGGCAAAGTGTTGCTGACTTCCTTTATGGACATGATAAACACAGCAGGGGGCCTATTCAGAATTAGAGTTGGGCCGAACGGTTCACCTGCGAACGGTTCCATGCGAACTTCAGTGGTTCGCGTTCGGGTCCCACAGGCGAACTTTTGCGGAAGTTTGGTTCGCCCCATAATGCACCATGAGGGTCAACTTTGACCCTCTACATCACAGTCAGCAGGCCCAGTGTAGCCAATTAGGCTACACTAGCCCCTGGAGCCACTCCCCCCCTAATAAAAGGCAGGCAGCGGCGGCCATTACGCTCACTCGTGTGCCTGCGTTAGTGAGAGTAGGGCGAGCTGCTGCAGACTGTCTCTCATAGGGAAAGATTAGTTAGGCTTAGCTTGTTCCTGGCTGCATACCTGTTCTGTTCAGTGAGCCCATCATACCTGTTCTGTTCAGTGAGCCCACTGGATACCTGCATACCTGTTCAGTGAACCTGCCACTGCATACCTGTTCTGTGAACCCACCACTGCATACCTGTACTGTGAACCCACCACTGCATACCTGTTCAGTGAACCCACCACTGCATACCTGTTCAGTGAACCCACCACTGCATACCTGTTCAGTGAACCTGCCACTGCATACCTGTTCTGTGAACCCACCACTGCATACCTGTACTGTGAACCCACCACTGCATACCTGTTCAGTGAACCTGCCACTGCATACATGTTCTGTGAACCCGCCACTGTATACCTGTTCTGTTCAGTGAACCCGCCACTGCATACCTGTTGTGTTCAGTGAACCCGCCACTGTATACCTGTTCAGTTAACCCGCCACTGCATACCTGTTGTGTTCAGTGAACCCGCCACTGTATACCTGTTTTGTTCAGTGAACCCGCCACTGCATACCTGTTCTGTTCAGTGAACCTGCCACTGTATACCTGTTCTGTTCAGTGAACCCACCACTGCATACCTGTTCAGTGAACCTGCCACTGCATACCTGTACTGTTCAGTGAACCCGCCACTGCATACCTGTTCTGTTCAGTGAACCCGCCACTGTATTCCTGTTCAGTGAACCCACCACTGCACTCTCGCCATGGTGCGCACCAGTCCAGCACGGCCGTCACTACACAAACAGCTGTTTGCGGTGCGTTACACGGTGAGTTTGGTGTGTCAGTGTGAAGCAGTACCTTAATAACACTACCTGATTGATGTATACACATGCAAGATGTTTTAAAGCACTTTAGGCCTGTCATTTAGCATTCAATGTGATTTCTGCCCTTAAAACGCTGCTTTGCGTCAAATCCAGATTTTTCCCGGGGACTTTTGGCATGTATCCCACTCCGCCATGCCCCCCTCCAGGTGTTAGACCCCTTGAAACATCTTTTCCATCACTTTTGTGGCCAGCATAATTTTTTTTTTCAAAGTTCGCATCCCCATTGAAGTCTATTGCGGTTCGCGAACTTTTACGCAAACCGAACCTTACGCGGAAGTTCGCGAACCCGGTTCGCGAACCTAAAATCGGAGGTTCAGCCCCACTCTATTCAGAATCTGGTCTCTCACAGACACACCGGAGCCGTTCAACCAGCCTTAGGAATACATGGAGCATATGATTTTTGCTTGTTTAAAGGAGTTGTCAGGCAAATTTGAATAAAATAAATGCTACTTACCGGGGGCTTCCTCCAGCCCCAAGCTCCCAGGACCTCCCTCACCGCAGCTCTGCGGAGCTCCGACCCGGTCCCCGGCGATGACGTCAGAGCGACCTGGAGATCGGCCTGTACTAAGCCTGCGCGATCGGCGCTGTCAATCACCGCCACGTGGGCCGGAGCGGACTGCGCAGTTGGTAGTAGTTCTGCATCTGCGCAGTCCGCACCGGCCCACGTGTCGGTTATTGACTGCGCCGATCGCGCAGGCGCAGTACAGAGCGACCTCCAGGTCGCTCTGACGTCATCGCCGGGGACCGGGTCGGAGCTCTGGCGAACGGCTGTGGGCAGAGCTGCGGTGAGGGAGGTCCTGGGAGCTTGGGGCTGGAGGAAGCCCCCCGTAAGTAGCGTTTATTTTATTCAAATTTGCCTGACAACTCCTTTAAAGAGACACTGAAGCGAAAAAAAAATTGATGATATTATGATTTGTATGTGTAGTATAGCTAAGAAAAAAAAATTAAGATCAGATACATCAGTCTAATTGTTTCCAGTACAGGAAGTGTTGAGAAACTCCAGTTGTTATCTCTATGCAAAAAAGCTATTAAGCTCTCCGACTACCTTAGTCGTGGAGAGGGCTGTTATCTGACTTTTATTATCCCAACTGTAATTGAACTGTTTTCTTTTTCTCTGCTAGAGGAGAGTTCATTACTTCACAGACTGCTCTGAAAGACTCATTTTGAATGCTGAGTGTCGTGTAATCTGCACATATTATAGAATGATGCAATGTTAGAAAAAACCCTATATACCTGAAAATAAAAATATGAGAATATTTTCTTTGCTGCTAATCTTCTGGTAATTATTCATAGTACACAACCAATTCATTATATCATATATTTTTTTTTCGCTTCAGTGTCTCTTTAAGGAATACCGTTTATATGAGAGATATGAAAAATATATCATTCTGCTGGTCCGTATCTGGTGAATATTTTAATATTAAATTGGTGGCACTGACATACTCAGCCACCAAGTTATTCAGCTGCTTGGTGCCAGAACATGTGACGCCATCCAAGTTTGATATCATAAGAATTGTCATATGCTGAGGACTATGAATCTGTGGTTGATATTTGTGTGCGGGAAGCGTGAGCTGGAATATGAAAATGTCATATTTTTGGTGGATGCAAACGTCCCACTCAGAATGTTAACTGCACCCTGTCCAGCCCAGGGGCTGATCCTGAGACCCCACCCAAAAATGTGGGTCATTTAAAAGAACTCTATAAAAACAAGGAACACAAAGAGCCCCAATAGTGTAATATGTACTGGTAAATGGTTACTAGATAGAGTAAATATTAATACTCACAAACCAGGGTTACCATTAGGCAACCACTGTAAAGGCAGGTAGGGGGGGATTTTCCTGACCCCACTCAGGAATAAGTCGCTCTCTGTAAATGAGAAAAAGGGGGTTCAACCCTCCACCCAGGGTGGACTCAATATTATGCAGGAGAACAGAGGCGCCAAAAGGATAAAAGGAAGCTAAATGAGCTTAAAAACCAAATTCTTGGTAAATAGAGGAGGTAGTGGTGGACTTACCTCCTCCAAGTAGACACACAACCACTGTAGTAAAGACAGTCAATATATTTTATTTATGAACTCCAAATATGCAACGCGTTTCGCAGGTTTGATCCCGCTTCATCAGGCAATAACAACGGAGCAATAGCATATGTGGTCAGTAGAAGAAGTTCCTGACTCTTCTACTGACCACATATGCTGTTGCTCCATTGTTATTGCCTGATGAAGCGGGATCAAGCCTGCGAAACGCGTTGCATATTTGGAGTTCATAAATAAAATATATTGACTGTCTTTACTACAGTGGTTGTGTACCTACTTGGAGGAGGTAAGTCCACCGCTACCTCCTCTATTTACAAAGAATTTGGTCTTTAAGCTCATTTAGCTTCCTTTTATCCTTTTGGCGCCTCTGTTCTCCTGCATAATGTAAAAGAACTCGACGTGGACTCCTCCCTAGTTCTCCCATTTTCCATCCTGACCAGAACAAGCTGGAGGACCGAGGGCTGTTTCTCTGTTTCTCAGTTCTTCCAATGTGGGACAAAGAACTTTAACTTGTTTTCCAAAGCGGACATATTTCACCTGAAACTTAAGTATTCGTATTTTCTTCCCTTTTTTATTTTATACTGGCTTACTTGGCTCTTTAATTGTTGATTTTAATGATTTTCTGTATATATTAATTATTTATAATGCATCCTCTATAATAAAACCCCTGTGTCTCTGTGTAGCTGGTCCATGCTTTTTGCTACTGCACATGTGCGCAGAAGGGACCCAGCCTCAGAGAGACAGGAGGACGGGGCCAGGGAGCCGGGCGGGCGTGTGAGCGAACGAGAGGCCGGGTGTGCGTGTGGCAGGTGCGCGCGTGCGCATTGGTGCACCAGGTGCACGCACGGTAACAGGCGGTGGGTGGCGGCGAGAAACAGACCCTAGAGCCTGTTTTTAAACGGGCTTGGCTCTACTAGTTTTTTAATAAGACTTCTAAAAGTAATTGATTTTTCGGGTACACCTACTATTCAGCCACACAGAACGATTCCTAGCTTTCCGAAGAGTCGCTACTACTGCTCAGATAGCCAAATAAAATAGAGTGTGTCTTAACCGTTTTATCCACAGGTCTTAGAGTCAGTCGGAGTGTGCTTCTCTTTCCCATTTAAAAAGAGATGGTGGCAGCCTAGTATTTTGGTTATATAGTTTGCACGCCTCCTTCTAGTCTATCTGCTGCCAAAATTCCAATGGTTTCAGCTCGTAGATTGTGTCCAGAGGTTGGACGGTCTGTGTACTGAAATACATTGGAAGGCATTGTGCAGTCCGGCCACCAGTGGCGTGTGACAGGTTGTACATATCCCTCCTCACCACATGATTTCACTACACCGACACTTCATCCATAGTGCCATACAGAGGCGTATTTAGAGGGGTGCAGGCATGGCTCGTGCCGTGGGTGCCACAGCACCATGGGCATCATGCCTGCCCCTGTGCTGCACCCCCATGCTTGCCACTGTGCCCTGGGGCTGCCACCTTGCGACCGCCAATTGGCGTTAGGCGGTCGCAAAGAGGTTAAAAACTGGCCATTAGGATTTTCCTGGAGTCCCACATTCCTATTCTCAGTTTAAAGCAGACCATAGGTGTAAAAACAATACCCACACTATCAGCTCAGGCAACAGAAGTTATAGCAGAGTAGCAGGTAAACATGTCTGAAAACATGTGCCACACCCCCTTTCTGAAAACCTGCCATGGCAGTTTTCCGCCCTACCAAAGACTGCTAAGTGATTGTGTCAACTGTGGGTGGGAGGAGCCTCATAGTGTGGCCTTGCTGCATTAAATAAAAAAAAGGACAATAGTGTCATTCTGCTCTTTTTCACGTGGGAATTTACAGCAGAGGTCCACTTAAAGATCAGGTGGTCTGGGATGACAGAAGCGAGGTCTAGCACGCATGTGTGGTGGGACTTGCGATTGCTTGTGGTGTTCTGTGCAATGTATTCTGCCCAAGTCCCGGCCAGTATAACAGGTTACAGAAAGAAGAACGTGCTCAACATGGGAATTTTGTAAGTTGAAGAAAAATGTGAATTCAACAATGGCTAAAGATAAGAGTGATGCCTTCTGGACTCATGGTCTGGTCAGTTACATAAAACCATACATTTTATTCAGTTACCTGATTCATACAAACATACAACTAATAGAAACAATGTTTGTACACATGTATCCCAGATCATTATAACAGCGAAAATTCCAGTTTGTACCCTTTTTATTTGAGATACATAAAGAGGAACTGTAGTGAAAATAACATAATGATAATGAATCAAATTGCTTATATTTTACAATATGAATTTATAGATTATTAGTCAGTGTTTGCCCATTGTACAATCTTTCCTTTCCCTGATTTACATTCTGACATTTATCACTGGTGGTGGCATCTTTAATTCTGCCAGGTGATCTGTACAGAATGTTCATTATGCACAGAGGCAGGCAATGCTTGCTTGGCAGTTGGAAAAGCCGTTATTTCCCACAATATGCAACAGACACCAAACTGTCAGGGCCATGGTCATGACATCACAATGTGGGGAGGAGTATCACCACAATATCAGCCATACAGATATCCCTGATAATCTAATCGCAAAAAAAATGTAAAGATTTCTCATGGGAAAGGGGGTAACAGCTACTAATTGGGTCGAAGTTCAATCCTTGGTTGCAGTTTCCCTTTAAAGTAAACCTGTAGTTTCAGGCCTGGATTCACCTCACCCCCGTACCCTATAGGCACAGATATCCTGGCACCCTAGACTCCGCCCTCCCTGAACCTACAAACCCCCGAACTGCACCACTAGTGTGCTGGCTGACTCAGCTCTCACTTCTCCCTTACTTCCCTTGCCTGTCATAGGTAGCTACAGGTGCCCCTTAGTATTAGGTAGCCTTAGGTGCCCCGAAATGACACCCAAAAAATCTCTCTCTCTCTCTCTCTACCAAATACATTTAGCATTGCCAAAGCAAAATAGAACATTAACGTGGGGGGGGGGGGGGATTGTGGGAATAAGGGAAGGACATGGGTATACAGTCCATAGGAGGATGTACGGGATGGTATGGGGGGGATGGGGTATATAGTCCATAGGGGAGGGGGGTATAGGCATACAGTCCATAGGGGAGGGGAGTATGGGGTTATACAGTCCATGTGTTATCATGTTCCTCTCAGTTGGTGGCAGGCCGTGACATATCGGGCAGCTATTTGCACAGTTTCTTCCTCTTCCCCCAGTATGATATAGAGTTTCCTCTCCTCATCTGTGGAGGTGAAATCTGCAATGTGGGCGGAGAGTCTTTGGAAATGGGCGGTCCTCAACGGTGTATATTTGCTGCAGTGTAGCAGGAAGTGGGCCTCATCCTCCAGGACCCCCTGGTCACATTGCCTGCACAGTCTCTCCTCCCGGGGCTTCCATGTCTGTCTGTGTCATCCTGTCTCTATCTCCAGGTTGTGGGCGCTCAGACGGTACAGGCTCAAGGCCTGTCTATCTTTGTGGTGGTGTAGCCTCTCCAGATATGGGGCCATTGTGTACTCCCTCTGTAGTGATTGGTAGATAGTGAGTTTCTGGGAGTTCTTTATGTCACTTCTCCATTCCTCTATGTATCGGTCCTTGCAGCTTTCTATCATTCCTTTTATTTGGGCTTTTGTCAGCCTGTGTTGGTGGTCTTGGCTGGGCTGGCTCTTGACGTTTTGTTTCAGAGAGCGTGGTATGGCCTCCCCACCCTGGCTCAGTGAGGCTTTATGGTGGTAAGTGCTGGGGTTGCTGCTCTGTATATGCGCCCAATATGAGAGCGCCCTCTGCTGGATAGTCAGCCATAGTGGGAATCTGCCTAGCTCTGTCCGGCAAGCTGAGTTCGAAGTGCTGCGATGGACTTGGAGAAGATACTTGCAGAACTCTAGATGGAAGATTTCTGTTGGGCTGGAGTCCCATTTTGATTGGTCAGGGTAGGTGACCGGGCCCCATACCTCACTGCTATAGAGCAGGATTGGGGTGATGATGCTGTTGAATATCTTTACCCAGACTCTCACCGATGGTTTTAGGTGGTAAAGTTGCCTTCTGATGGCATAAAACGTTCTGCAGGCTTTTTCCTTCAGGGCCTCTACTGCTGGTTTAAAGCTCCCAGTTTGGTTAATTCCAGCCCCAGGTAGGTGTAACTGTTGGTGGTCTCCAGTGGGCAGCCATTTAATATAAATGAGGAGGTGGGCATTTTTAGATTTTTTCTCTGGAACACCATCACTTTTGTCTTCTTTGGGTTCATGGGCAGTGCCCATGTGGTGCAGAAACTCTCCAGTACTGCCAGGCTGTCCTGTAGGCCCCTTTCTGTTGGGGAGAGCAGCAGGAGATCATCTGCATACAGCAGGAACTTCACCTCGTGGTCATGCAAAAGGAGGCCTGGTGCTGGGGAGGATTCCAGGGCTACAGCCAGTTGGTTAATAAATATGTTAAAGAGCGTTGGGCTCAAACTGCAGCCCTGCCTGACTCCTCGACCCTGCTTGAAGAACGCGCTTCTCTTCCCGTCCACTTTCACACTGCATTGGTTCCCAGTATATGAACTCTTGATGACATCATAGATTCTACCTCCTATTCCGCTCTCTAGGAGTTTTAGGAAAAGGCCTGGGTGCCACACCGAGTCAAACGCCTTCTTAAAATCAACAAAGCAAGCGTGTATTTTGCCGCGTGAGCTGTGGACATGGGTATGATGAGGCTGTGCAGTGTGTAGATGTGGTCGGTTGTGCGGTGGTTTGGCATGAACCCAGCTTGGCTTTTGCTGAGTACGTCCTGCTGTGTGAGGAAGGAGAGGATCCTTTTATTGATGATGCTGTTAAACAGTTTCCCCAGTGTACTGCTGACACAGATTCCTCTGTAGTTTGCTGGATCGTATCTGTCCCCATTCTTGTAGATGGGTGTTATGAGGCCTTCACTCCAGGCCTGAGGAAAGGAGCCCGCACTCAGGATAAGGTTGAAAAGTCTTGCGAGTGCCTCATGTATGTCCGGGGGGCTGTATTTGATCATCTCTGGCAGGATGCCATCGGTACCGCTAGCCTTCTTACATTTTATCAGCTTTGTTCTTTCTCTTATTTCCTCCATCGTGATTGGTGTATCCAGGGGGTTTTGAAAGTCCTTGATTGTCTCCTCCATGTCCTTCAGCTTTGCGGCTATTTGTTTCTGTTCCGGGGTTTGGGCATTTTCTGGGATGTCTTTGTAGAGGTCCCTGAAGTAGTGGAGCCAGATGTGGCCATTTTGGATGTGTAGAGGGCTTTTCTTGGGCTTTGTCCCAATGTGGTTCCAGGTCTCCCAGAATGAGTTGTCTTGGAGGGAGTCCTCCAGCTGTTGGAGTTTGTGGGAGATGTGGCTCTGTTTTTTCCGCCTGAGGGTGTCTTTGTATTGTCTCTGTAGGTGGTCATGGGCTTCCCTTAGGTCCTGGTTGTTGGGGTCTCTGTGCTTTTGGTTAGAGGCTGCCCTTAGAGAATTACGTAGAGCCTTGCACTCACTGTCAAACCATTTTTTGGACTGTTTATTTGTGGATCTCTTAAAGTTGGTCTGCTTGAGGCCGGCGAGTACTGCCATGTTATATAAGATGTTGCTGAAGTCCTTCACTGCATGGTTGACACCTTGTTTGTTTGGTTCATATAGGTTGGTATGAAAGTTTGTCAGCAGTTCTTGGATTTTGGCAGTGTTGGTCATGTTGGTGAATTTGATGGCAGACTCTTTGGGCCATTTGAAGGATGGTGGCAGCTTGTAGAGACCGTTCTGGTGAGATTGCTGTGTGGTTGGTTTATCGGTGGATTTCAGGTACAGCAGGATTTGGTTGTGGTCTGACAGGTGTGTTTCAGGGGTGACTATGAGGGCATTGATATTTATGGGGTCTGTGTCTGTGACAGCATAATCTACCACACTGCTGCCTACATGTGAGTTCATAGTAAATCTCCCAAGAGAGTCACCCCTGGTTCGCCCATTCATTATGTATAGGCCGAGGCTCCGGCACAGGTTCAACAGGGCTTTCCCACTTTTGTTTACTGTCTTGTCATAGCTGTTTCTTGCTGTCTGCATTGGTTCCTGGTAGTAGCTCTCTCCTCCAAGTATGTATGTGTTTCCCTCAGAGGTCAGATAGTCCTTCTCTGTGCCTGTTCTAGCGTTGAGGTCTCCATAGATGAGCACTCTGCCCTGAGACTGGAAGTGGCTGGCTTCTCTTTGTAGGACCTCATAGATGTCAGGTTTGTAGTAAGGGGACTCTGTTGGGGGGATGTATGCTGCACACAGGTACATGTCAGACTGAGAGGTGAGGATGGAGCTGTTTATTTTGATCCAGATGTGGCTGTCTCCTCGTTTGATTGCTTTGATGTGCTCTGTGAGCTCCTCCTTATACCAGATTAGTATGCCTCCTGAACGGTGGCCCTGTTTAATGTTCCTGTTTTTCTGGGCAAATATGGAGAATTCCCGGTACCCCATGGGTACGAAAGATTCATCCTCTGCC
>NW_027152587.1:0-47500 GCF_040937935.1 Hyperolius riggenbachi
AATACCTTGTGGACCGACGAGACAAACGTTAAACTTTTTGGAAGGTGCGTGTCCCGTTACATGTGGCGTAGACGTAACGCAGCATTTCAGCAAAAGAACACCATACCAACAGTAAAATATGGTGGTGGTAGTGTGATGGTCTGGGGTTGTTTTGCTGCTTCAGGACCTGGAAGGCTTGCTGTGATTGATGGAACCATTAATTCTACTGTTTACCAAAAAATCCTGAAGGAGAATGTCCGGCCATCTGTTCGTCAACTCAAGCTGAAGCGATCTTGGGTGTTGCAGCAGGACAATGACCCAAAACACACCAGCAAATCCACCTCTGAATGGCTGAAGAAAAACAAAATAAAGACTTAGGAGTGGCCTAGTCAAAGTCCTGACCTGAATCCTATTGAGATGTTGTGGCATGACCTTAAAAAGGCGGTTCATGCTAGAAAACCCTCAAATAAAGCTGAATTACAACAATTCTGCAAAGATGAGTGGGCCAAAATTCCTCCAGAGTGCTGTAAAAGACTCGTTGCACAGTATCGCAAACGCTTGATTGCCGTTATTGCTGCTAAGGGTGGCCCAACCAGTTATTAGGTTCAGGGGGCAATTTCTTTTTAACACAGGGCCATGTAGGTTTTGAGGGATCTTTTTCTCACTAAATAATAAAAATCATCATTTAAAACTGCATTTTGTGTTCAATTATGTTATCTTTGACTAATAGTTAATGGTTTTTGATGAGCAGAAACATTTAAGTTTGACAAACATGCAAAAGAATAAGAAATCAGGAAGGGGGGAAATAGTTTTTCACATCACTGTAGATGGATCGTTTTTCTGATCACTTTTCTGATCACTTCTATGCAACTCGATCAGAAAAACGATCAGAAATCAGATTAAAACCAGTTACAAATTATCCATTCGTCCCATCTATCTGATGGGAAATTGCATGGTGTGTACCAGGCTTAACACTAGCCTCCCCTTTGTTGTACCTAACACTAAATGTATGCTATTTGCAGCCAATTGGCTGCAATTACTATTCCCTATGAAGTAGCTGATCTACTACTGTCTACACTGGGCACCCAACTCACTGCCTGGGTGCCCAATTTCTGATAATTTGGATTGGTGTATTAGATACCTGCCAATCCCCACAACCAAATGATCTAATTCGGCTTGCAATTGTGAAACTTTTTTTTTTTCTGGGTTTAGGCTCGAAGTATTGGTTGTATGTAAAAATCCTACATAGTTCTGTGTATCACATGCATATTTTATATTGTGTGGTGAAAGACTAACATTTATTTTGTTTGTTTCTTAATACAGCCAGAAAATCTTTTGTACGCTTCCAAAAGACCAAATGCTCTTCTAAAGCTTACAGATTTTGGCTTTGCCAAAGAAACTACATCACACAACTCTTTGGCAACACCTTGTTACACACCATACTATGTGGGTGAGTACATCTGCCAAGCACAAATTGCTAAATGTTATGTCAAAATGCATGCCTTGCACTCCCTGTTGCTGATGTTCATTTTTCTTGGGCTATGTGGTCACTTAGAGACTCTGTAACAACATTTTCAGCTTTATTTCTTCTATCCTATAAGTTCCTATACATGTTCTAATGTGGTCTGTCTCACTGCAGCCTTTCCTAGTTGCACAGTGGCTGTATGATCTCTGTTATATAATCTAATCTTCTTTCCTTTGTCCGCTTTGTCGGCCAGGCAGGAATGTGCTGCTCTGCTTGTGACAGGCAGAAGTTATACACACCCTCTCCACGCCCCCTCCAGATTCTGTATGAGTCACAGACTGAGCTTCTCTCAGCCTATCACATGCTGGTTAGCAGCCATGTCTTTTTTGTTTGTAAACACTGCCTAAAACTGGCAATTACAAGCCAGGATTGCAGCAGGGAGTGGCAGAAACAGCACAGAGGGGCCCAGGAGAACATAATGAATAGAATGGTATGCTTTTTATTGTAAGAATGTTGGTGTACAGATTCTCTTTAAGTATGCGTATAGAAAGTGGCTGACCTGGATACATGCTTAGAGAGAAATTCGCAATCTTCCTGACGTTCTCTCCAAGCTTGCAGATTTTTTTTTCTTAAGCAGGATACACCCATCAATGTTTCCCAGCAAATTTGATCACACTGATCAAATATTTCAGAAATTTGTAGGGCAATGAGCCATATTAAAGGGAACCCAAGGTGAGAGGGATATGGAGGCTGCTATATTTATTTCTTTTTAAACAATACGGCCTGAAACCTACTAGGAGCACATTTCTTAGCGCTTGTAACAATAGTGTCAGCAGGATAACAGATTTCTAATTATGTGGTGATCTGCAGTATCACTAATAATAGAGATACTATATCTGATTATATGGTGATCTGCAGAATCCCTAATAATACAGATATAGTAAGCAAATGGCGTG
Organism: Hyperolius riggenbachi; assembly: GCF_040937935.1. NCBI lineage: Eukaryota > Metazoa > Chordata > Amphibia > Anura > Hyperoliidae > Hyperolius > Hyperolius riggenbachi. The sequence goes on from NW_027152587.1 coordinate 2,401, forward strand.
TAAGACGTGACAAAGTCACTAGCTTTATTGCACAAAGTGTAGTGATTGGTGCAAACAGTACGTTTCTGATAGAATCTCAGCGGTAACCTCACCAGTGGCGATGGAGGTTACAGATAGAACCACAGCGGTAACCTCACCAGTGGCGAGGGCCCACAAGTGAGAGAGAATAGTCAGACAGATCAGGTAGGCAACAGATGGGCAGATAAGGTACAGAATCGACACGCAAAATCAGAGTGAAGTTCAAGCAAAAGTCAGCAACAGGATCAGATGGGCAGAGGTACAGAATCACAAGGCAGAAAGAATAGTCAGAGCAGGCAAAGAGTCACACACAGATAAATACAATTGGTATGTTTTTCACTACTGATTACAACTATCAAAGGTCTGAGCGCTAACACGAAGTATTCGCAACAGACAATGAGCAAATGACATCTCCCAGCTTAACCACTTCAGGACCACAGTCTTTCTACCCCTTAAGGACCAGGCACTTTTTTTCCATTCAGACCACTGCAGCTTTCACGGTTTATTGCTCGCTCATACAACCTACCACCTAAATGAATTTTACCTCCTTTTCTTGTCACTAATAAAGCTTTCTTTTGGTGCTATTTGATTGCTCTTGCGATTTTTACTTTTTATTATATTCATCAAAAAAGACATGAATTTTGGCAAAAAAATGATTTTTTTTAACTTTCTGTGCTGACATTTTTCAAATAAAGTAAAATTTCTGTATACATGCAGCGCGAAAAATGTGGACAAACATGTTTTGGATAAAAAAAAACCCATTCAGTGTATATTTATTGGTTTGGGTAAAAGTTATAGCGTTTACAAACTATGGTGCAAAAAGTGAATTTTCCCATTTTCAAGCATCTATGACTTTTCTGACCCCCTGTCATGTTTCATGAGGGGCTAGAATTCCAGGATAGTATAAATACCCCCCAAATGACCCCATTTTGGAAAGAAGACATCCCAAAGTATTCACTGAGAGGCATAGTGAGTTCATAGAAGATATTATTTTTTGTCACAAGTAAGCGGAAAATGACATTTTGTGACAAAAAAAATATAAAAAAAAAAAGTTTCCATTTCTTCTAACTTGTGACAAAAAAAAAAATGAAATCTGCCACGGACTCACCATGCCCCTCTCTGAATACATTGAAGTGTCTACTTTTCAAAATGGGGTCATTTGTGGGGTGTGTTTACTGTCCTGACATTTTGGGGGTGCTAAATTGTAAGCACCCCTGTAAAGCCTAAAGGTGCTCATTGGACTTTGGACCCCTTAGCGCAGTTAGGCTGCAAAAAAGTGCCACACGTGGTATTGCCGTACTCAGTAGAAGTAGTATAATGTGTTTTGGGGTGTATTTTTACACATACCCATGCTGGGTGGGAGAAATATCTCTGTAAATGACAGTTTTTTCATTTTTTTACACACAATTGTCCATTTACAGAGTTATTTCTCCCACCCAGCATGGGTATGTGTAAAAATACACCACAAAACACATTATACTACTTCTCCCGAGTACGGCGATACCACATGTGTGGCACTTTTTTGCACCCTAACTGCGCTAAAGGGCCCAAAGTCCAATGAGTACCTTTAGGATTTCACAGGTCATTTTGCGACATTTGGTTTCAAGACTACTCCTCACGGTTTAGGGCCCCTAAAATGCCAGGGCAGTATAGGAACCCCACAAATGACCCCATTTTAGAAAGAAGACACCCCAAGGTATTCCGTTAGGAGTATGGTGAGTTCATAGAAGATTTTATTTTTTGTCACAAGTTAGCGGACCATGACACTTTGTGGAAAAAAACAATTAAAATCAATTTCCGCTAACTTGTGACAAAAAATAAAATCTTCTATGAACTCCCCATACTCCTAACTGAATACCTTGGGGTGTCTTCTTTCTAAAATGGGGTCATTTGTGGGGTTCCTATACTGCCCTGGCATTTTAGGGGCCCTAAACCATGAGGAGTAGTCTGGAAATCAAATTCCGCAAAATGACCTGTGAAATCCTAAAGGTACTCATTGGACTTTAAGCCCTTTAGCGCAGTTAGGGTGCAAAAAAGTGCCACACATGTGGTATTGCCGTACTCGGGAGAAGTAGTATAATGTGTTTTGGGGTGTATTTTTACACATACCCATGCTGGGTGGGAGAAATAACTCTGTAAATGGACAATTGTGTGTAAAAAAATCAAAAGATTGTCATTTACAGAGGTATTTCTCCCACCCAGCATGGGTATGTGTAAAAATACACCCCAAAACACATTATACTACTTCTCCCGAGTACGGCGATACCACATGTGTGGCACTTTTTTGCACCCTAACTGCGCTAAGGGGCCCAGAGTCCAATGAGTACCTTTAGGCTTTACAGGGGTGCTCAAAATTTAGCACCCCGCCCACTTGCCAGGACAGTTAACAAACCCCACAAATGACCCCATTTTGGAAAGAATACACGCTAAGGTATTCCATGAGGGCCATGGTGAGTTCATAGAAAATTTTATTTTTTGTCACAAGTTAGCGGAAAATGACATTTTGTGAAAAAAAACAAAAACACAAAACCACAATTTCTGCTAACTTGTGACAAAAAATAAAACATTCTATGAACTCACCATGCACCTCACGGAATACTTTGGGGTGTCCTCTTTCCAAAATAGCATCATTCGTGGGGTCTGTCCTGGCATTTTAGGGTCTCTGCAATCATTACATGTATGGCCAGTATTAGGAGTTTCTGCTATACTCCTTATATTGGGCATAAGGGTAATGCACTGTGGGCTGAAAGGAAAAATGAACGTCAAACAATCAATCAATGTGGATGAAAAAATATCTGCCAAAAAATTTTGAAAAAAAAAAAAAAGAGGAGGAAGGCGTCTGCCAGGACATAGGAGCTGCCGCCCCAAAAATCCAAACCCACCAGCTCGTATGCCCTGGCAAACCTGATTTATCCATTCACACTGATCGATGTGGATGAACAAATCATTGCCAGAGTTCTTTTTTGATACAAAGTGTTTGCCAAAGCATATGAATCCCCAACACCACTCCTCGGCCCATATGCCTCGGCAAACGTATCTTTTTGACTGCGGAGGAGAAATCTCGTCCTGCAGCGCTGCATGCACCGACTTGTGTGTAAGCTGACAGACGCGCAACGTTCTGTCAGGATGCACCATCAGTACTGCAGCTGGTTAGTCGTTCGCTCGGTCCACCTGGAAGGTTATTGGATGGAAAAAGAGAAAAAAAAAAAAAAAAAAAAGCAAGCAGCAAAGCAATTACTTCATTAACATTAATAACCTTTGAACTTTTTTAATAAAAAACTTAACATTGCAAACCAAACATTAAATTCTTTGCTTACCTGGTTTTTTTTTTTTTTTTTTTTAACTTACCTCCCGAGGACAAACCTCTCCTCCCCCATGGAACAATGTGCGAAGTGCAAATCGCACAGAGTTGTGGCGAAATACATTACGCAATTTGTCCCAAGTGAAAGGAGAGGTTTCTGGCAGCCCTGTGTATTAGGGTCTCTGGAAACCCGATGTTTGGTTTCACACTGCATATTGACATATCCGGTGGGTCGAGCCCGCCGCACCGTATCGTCCAAAACAGACCTTCAGGCAATACCACAAGAGTAGCATTCGGCCTAGTAATGAACTGCGTCGCCATAGACTAACATGACTTCCGGGCCGATCGATATTGCCACAGAAGCCACGCAGTAACGTAGGCATGCACTAGCGTTAAGTCAAGCACTTCCGGCGTAGGGGGGGACCGCAAAGTGTGACTTTTGCTAGGCATTTTGCCCTAACGCATCGCAGCAGTGTGAAATAGCACTGAGAGACCCTTGTGTGCCTACCGCTGTGTGTGGAGTTCCCTACTCTCTAATAGTGTACCTGCTCGTGGTACCTCTCAAAACACTCCCCTAGGCATAGGCCAGGCTGGTCAGGACAGGTGGGACAATAAACAGTGGTGTCACGCCTTATTCCAGCCCTGCTGCAGACACGACAGCGTTTTCTTCGCGTTCGTTGACCTGGGGTAGTCGGAATTGGATAGGCGTAATGCCTTACATGCAGCCGGCTAGTTGCATCTTGGGGTTGGGCCACGGCACCTCCTGGATACAGGAGTTCCATCACGATCTGTTTATTAAATTGAATAAACGATCCAGTTCTCCCAGCCTTACTGTAGAGAACAAAGCTGTTGTAAATTGCCAATTGAATGAGGTAAAATGACACTTTTTTTATACCAGCGTCTTGTTTTTCGGGAAACTAAATAGGGCACTAACCTCTGGTCATTGAAGTCCACCCCTCCCATGTTAGTATTATACTCGTGGACGACAAGGGGTTTTTCAATGACCTCAGTTCGCCGTTGAATTTCAACTGTCGTGTCTGCGTGAATGGTGGACAGGAAGTAAACCTCCCTCTTGTCCTTCCATTTCACCGCGAGCAGGTCGTCAGCACACAAGGCGGCCCTCTGCTCCCGTTGAAGTCTGGTGGTAATGAGCCGTTGGGGGAAGCCCCGGCGACTAGGCCGCACGGTGCCACAGCATCGGATTTTTTCTATTTTTAAGTGCTGAAAGAGGGCCACACTTGTGTAATAATTGTCCACAAAAAGATGGTACCCCTTCTGGAACAAGGGTGACACCAAGTCCCACACAACCTTTCCACTGCTCCCCAGGTAGTCAGGGCATCCGACCGGCTCCAATTTTGAGTCTTTTCCCTCATAGACCCTAAAATAAGATGTATAGCCTGTGGCCCTTTCACAGAGCTTATACAGTTTCACCCCATACCGGGCGCGCTTGTTTGGGATGTACTGTTTGATGCGAAGGCGCCCGGTAAAGCGTATGAGGGACTCGTCTACGCAGATGTCCTGGTCAGGGGTATAAGCATCTGCAAATCTGGATGACAGGTGGTCTATGAGGGGTCGAATTTTGTGGAGCCGGTCAAAAGCAGGGTGGTCACTTCGATGACAGGTTTCGTTGTCATTGAAGTGCAGGAAGCGCAGGATGTTCTCAAATCGTGTCCTGGACATGGCAGCAGAGTACAGGGGAACATGATGTGCTGGGTCCGTAGACCAATAAGACCGCAACACATTCTGCTTTACTAGTCCCGTGTGAAGGAGAAGGCCCAAAAAATTTTTAATTTCGGAAACTTGGACTGGTTTCCACCGAAAAGGCTGGGCAAGGAACTTTTCCGGATTGGCGGTTATATATTGTGTGGCCTTACGGTTGGTCTCTGCCACAATTAAGTCCAAGAGATCCTGGGTGAAGAACAGATAGAAAAAGTCTAGGGCCGATCCTAGATTATCTGTCTCCACCTGGACTCCAGACTGGGCGGTGAAAGGGGGAAGTACGGGTGCGGCGGAATCAGGGCATTGCCAATTTGGGTTTGCCAGCACCTCTGGTAAATTAGGGGTAGTACGGGCCCGTCTTCTTGGTGGCTGCGACTGGGATCTTACTGCACGTGCCACCGAACCAGTTTCAACTTCCATGCTGGTGCTCGCCACTTCACCAGGGTTTACGGAAGTACTGGTGCTAGGTCCAGGAGATGTTGTGCTGCTGGTGCCTGCCCCACCATGAAATCTCAGACCAGCACGAACACCACTCTGCTGCCCTTGAGGCTGATCCTGCGCCACCTGCGGTCCAACAACATGGGGTGTGGTACGCCTGGCTTTAGCCGGGACCTCAACCTCGTCATCATTATCGGTCAGTGAGCCACTGCTCAATTCAGGTTCAAACTCTGCCCCGGAAGATTCGTCGAATGAGGCGTCCCAATCGTCCTCATCCGACTGGGCCATGTACCTGAGAACCTCATCATCGGAATACCCCTTTCTTGCCATGGTTGGCTGCTAAATTTAGGGGGTATTCCTCTGAGACTACGCAGAAAAAAGAGCACCTACCTAGCAAAAGGGAGTATTTGAGAGGTAGAAAGCTGTGATCACTGAGTTTTGATAAAAAAAATAAATCAAAACTGAGGTTTACAGTGCCACAGCTATTGTACAGTGTTTTTTGCAGTGATCAGAAAAAAAAATCTGTCACTGCGGTGGGGCGGGCTGAACGCAAGTGCAGGCGAGCGATCAGGCCTGATCGGGCAAACACTGCGTTTTTTTTTTGTGGATCCTAGTGACCCTAATAGATCTGACTGCGATCAGTAATGATCACTTACAGATACTATATAGTACCAATGTTGATTAGCGACAGTGATGACGCTAATTAGTGACTGTGGTGCAGTGGGCTGAGCACTAACTGACACTTACAAAGGGGCCTAGCTAACTGGCCTAACTGCTAACACTAGTGATACTAAAAAAGTGACAGTTTTCACTGATCACTGTTTTTAGATCACTAGGATAGTGACAGGGGGGTGGTGGTGAGTGGGGAATCAGAGGCAATCAGAAACAATCACAGGACAATCAAAGGCAATCGCAGGCCAATCACAGGGCACTCAATTCACGGGACAATCAAAGCCAATCGCGGGACAATCAAAGCCAATCACAGGCCAATCAAACCAATCACGGCACAATCAAAGCCAATCGCGGGACAAAGCCGATCACGGGACAATCAAAGCCAATCGCGGGACAATCAAAGCCAATCACAGGCCAATCAAAGCCAATCACAGGCCAATCACAGGCCAATCAAAGCCAATCACAGGCCAATCAAAGCCAATCACGGGACAATCACGGGACAATCAAATACAATTACAGCACAATCAAATTGAATGTCAGCACAATGAAATTGAATGTCAGCACAATCAAATGCAATTACAGCACAATCAATTACAATGCACTGGGAAGGTGATTGGGAGGGGAGGGGGGGTCTGAGGGTGATCAGAGGGTGTGGGGGGTTGACTAGGTGTCCGCACGGGGCAGACTGGGTCCTGATCTGGTGGGTGGCAGACACAGGGGGTGACGATAGGAGATCAGTGATGGATTACAGGTGAGAATAGATGTAAACAATGCACTGGGGAGGTTATCAGCAGGGGGGGGGGCTGAGGGCAATCTGAGGGTCTGGGTGGGTGATCAGGTGCCCCCAAGGGACAGTTTAGCGTCTGCTCTGATGGGTGGTGGTGACAAGGGGTGATAGGCAGGTGATAAGCAGGTGATAGACAGGTGATCAGTGGGTAAGGCAGCTGTATACAAACGTATACAGTATACAGGGGGGTGGTCTGGGGGGGATCTGAGGGTAGGGAGGGTGATCAGGGAACCCTAGGGGGCAGTTAGGGACCTACCCTAGGGGATAGCGTCCCTAGATAGTGACAGGGAGTGATTGATGGGTTTTTAGGTGGGTGGTGGGGTGCTAGCAGTGGTGTGCTGGGGTGGTCAGGGGGGGTTCTGAGGGCTGGGGTGGGCGATCGGGGGGGGGTCTGGGTGGGCTAAAGAGTGTTTTTGTTAACTTATCTGCCGGGCTGCCGTCCTCTCTGATGGTCGCACGACGAGTGACCATCAGCGGAGGAGGCAGCCAGTATAATACACTTTGTTACAATAACAAAGTGTATTATACACTCTGATTGGCCAGATCGCGCAAGTTTGAAACCCGCCGGCGCTGCTGATTGGCCGGGGGGTTTCCGAGTAGGGTGGGCGGAGCCTATTGCCGGCGGCGATCGCGTCATTGATGACGCGATCGCCGCACAGCCACCGCTGATGCCGCCCCCGCCGATGGGCGTATTGAGGTAGTTTGGGCCCGGACTTTGCCGCCGCCCATCGGCTGGGGGCGGTCCTCAAGTGGTTAAATACAGAAAGCAAATTCAAGCCGCCCGCCCAGAGGGCTGAACCAATCAGCAGCGTGTGATTGGCAGGTTGGTGTCAGCTGACCACAAGATCAGCTGACCAGTCTTCTCAGAATATAAAGGTCCTGCCGCCCCGCCTGCGAACGTGCTGACCTAATCTGATGTGCAGGGGAGAGACCTGTCCTGCCAGGGGCTGTGCAAGATGTCTGAGAGGATGCGGCGGCCGGCGCCGGGGTGACGTCAGACGCGGAAGCGGCGGCCGCAGCACTCTCCGCTGGTGAGGTAATACTGCTATACCTGACAGCGCTTTGTGATTTGAAAAGCTCTTGGTAATGTTATTGGTGTGATTCCACTTGAGCGATGTGATTTTATAAAAATCCCCCATAGAATTACATTAGCAAGAGCTTTTTCTTTTTTTTAAAGAGAATTTTTATTGATTTTAACAAGAAAAAAATCAAACCATACAGAAAAAGAAGGAAATTCCAGCAAAGAGTACACATTGTACAGATCTATAAATAGACATTTTGGTGTTGATTTGAGAGCAACTTTGATTATATACATGTCAGTCAGATCTCACAGCATTTATGCATTACATATGGAAATACCCAACAGGTTATAATTATACATTCCTGATAGCTTTAGGCCCATTGTAAAGCTACGTACACACATGCGACAACGATCGTTCATTGTCAACGACGAACAAACTTTTAATTGACGAAAGAACGACCTAAGTAAAGTTAGTTTCAAAAGGTGTGTAACGATCAGATCGTTAGAACGAACGTTACATCACATAAAGCAACTATTGCGCCTGCGCATAAAAATTAAAAGTTCCATGGAGAAATAGGGAAATGCGCATGTCAAGCCTATTACGAACAACCGTATCCAACGATGTACTACTTTTGCAAACGATCGTCGCTGGGGAAAATCCGCCAAGCTAGATTGTTCGTTTTTAACGATCTAGCTCGTCCGTCGTTAGACTTAATGGTCGTTGGCTGCTTTTTTTTAAACGATCGTCATTTGAAACGATCGGGGAACGATCGTTTCAAACGACTATAGTCGCATGTGTGTACGCACCTTAAGTCTTGAACAGCCACATTAATGTCCAGGTTGGGAATTGTGGTTTCCGAGGCATTGACCCATCTAAGCCAAATTCTATCAAAATTTTTAAATTGGTTCCTCGACTGGTACGTGATTTTATATAATGGGAGTGCCAAATTTACTAATTTTTCCAGTCTCTTGTGGAGGGGACCGTAGGTAATTTCTATTTCAGGGTAATGGGTTTCCTGGCATAGTATAGGAGAATCCTAATAAGGGATGATTGATTTTTACTGCAAGGGATGTCTCCCACAATTCCCAGTAAGCATAACTGTAAATCTAAAACCAGTAGCTGTAGAGTATCTCTTAAAGTGACACTTAAAGGGAACCAGAGAGGATGAAGAAAAGCTTTTATACATACCTGGGGCTTCCTCCAGCCCCATACGCCTGGATCGCTCCCACGCCGCCGTTCTCCACTGCCTGGATCCGCCGGTACCGGGTCCCGTCATTGCCGCGAGTCGGCCGGCGGACGCGGGCAATTCTCCACATCACAGGGGGCTCCCTCCATACAGGTACGCGTGTGGCTGCTTACTGCGCAGCCGCATGCATATGGGTATGGATGGAGCCCCTGTGATGCAGACAATTGGCCGCATCCACCGGAAGTGACGGGCCCGGTACCGGCGGATTCAGGAAGCGGAGGATGGCGGCGTGGGAGCGATCCAGGCTTATGGGGCTGGAAGAAGTATAAAATCTTTTTTCTATTTTAGCGAAGCATTCCTCTGGTTCCCTTTAAGCCGACAAAAAAAAAAGTTTTACTCATCTTAGGCTTCCCTCAGCCCCCTGCAGCTGATCGGTGCCCTCGCCGTGTCCCTCCGATCCTCCTGTCCCCTCCACTTTTTTTTTTTTTTTTTTTTTTGTCGGCTTAAGGTTTACTTTAAGAAGTGTATGACCGATTTCTAGTAGCTGTTAACTAGGGGGCAGTTCCATACACGATGGAGGAAATCAGCTCGGGGAAGCTTGCATTTAAAACAGCAGTCATCATGAGATGAACTCATTTTTGCTAGTCTTATTGGTGTGATGTATGCTTCATGAAGCCATTTAATATTTATAATTTTATCATACGAGGCAATGATATCTTTATTAAAAAAAATCAGTGTTCTGACCATTTTTCCAAGGTTAAGTTAGGGTCATGGGACGACCATCGATTTCTAGAGGACTGGATTTTCCCGGCATTTCCCTGAGTACTCAAGAAGTTATATAAAGTAGATATTTGTTTTGTATAATCTTTTTTTAAGTAGTGTTTTTTCAAGTTCTGAGGGTTCGAGAGAGACTCCTGTTAGTTTCGAAAATTTTTATTGAATGTTGGCAGAAGAATCAGGCAAGAGTATATCTGGATTCCCCACGCAGGGGGCAGAGATAATAGCAGGAAATCATGAACATACAGTAACAATAACAGCAAAATTGGGTAAACAGGGTACCAAAGCAACAGGAAGATAGGCTAGAGATGTTGCAAAAATGATACAGAATCTTTACTATACAGGACACGTTTAATGCCAGAAATTTAGGTAAAGAAAGTGGCATAACGAAGACCGTTGTTATCAGCATAGTCAACCCAGGGTGACCACGTGTTGCTAAACTGCAGCATCCGGTCATCCGAAATAGCTACCATTCTCTCCAAAATCATAATTCTATGAACTTTGTCGATCACATGATCTAGAGATAAGTGAGGATCCTTCCAGCGTGAGGCTAGGTATGACTTTGCGGAATTTAGGATGTGTTGGATTAGCCTATGGGCTGGGTGTTTTATGTTATTAGGTTTGTCTCCCATCAAAAAGACGGATAGGGTAGGAGAGAATGGTATCTGAAGAACAGTCGCTATCAGTCCAGCAACCCGCGACCAGAATCTGGTAACCAGGGGGCAGGTCCACCACATGTGAACTAGAGTTCCCTTGGAGCCACAGCCTCTATAGCACAAGGGGGAAGCTTGGGGGAAGATGCCAGAGACCCGCTCCGGAGTTAGGTAGGCTCTATGGAGGAGTTTGACGTTGGTCTCTAAAATCGAGTAATAGAGGCTTCCCTTCATCAGGGTTTCAAAACAATGCCCCCACCTTTTGGGTGTAAGGTGAAAGTTGAGGTCGGCCTCCCATTTCTCCAGAACAGTGTCCATGGCAGCTTGAGCCCGAGCAGCCTGTTGAGCATATAGATATGAGATAATACCACCCTCTAGGGGTGAGACTTTGCAAAAATTCTCAAAATGTGTGAATGAGGTGTCAGATGATAGTGGGCCTAGGGTAGACCAGAAATGGTAAACTTGTTGAAGGTGAAAAAGTTGATGAGGCCTGCAGGAAAGTGATTCAGATAGAGTGGAAGGGGGGGTCAGAATCCCCAGCCTTTGGAATTTAGCTAAGTTAGTATGATGGGAAGGGATTAGCCATGCCAAATCGGTGTTTAGACCTGGAGGAAAGTCAGGATTACCAAATAGTCGAGTAGATAGCGAAGGGGTAGCCTGTAGGCTTAATACAAACCGATATCTTTTCCAGATCTTTAAGGTATGTAGAGTGTAGGGGGAGGCGGATAAAAGTTGGGAAGGGTGCACCAGTGAAGACCAAACCAGGGATTCAACTGTGTATGGTTTCAGTAGAGATGATTCAATGTTTACCCATAAAGGTGCATTAGGTCCAGCCTGAGAAGGTGGGATATGAGCTAATTGAGAAGCTATGTAGTAATTGTAGAAGTTGGGGACAGCTGGGCCCCCTGCATACTTAGGGAGTTGCATCCTCTTAGAGGATATTCGAGGAGGCTTATGAGCCCATGTAAATTTAGAAACTTCCCTTTGGAGAGGGGCCAGAGAGTCTTTAGGGACTAAAATAGGGAGGACCCTGAAGTAGTAGAGGATCTTGGGAAGCAAGGTCATACGTACTGCATGAATCCGGCCGCTAAGTGATATCGGGAGTTTGGCCCAGGTAGCGAGTAAGTTTAGAAGGTTGGATAAAAGAGGGGTATAGTTGAGGTGAAACATATCAGAGGGATTTTTAGCAAGTTTCACTCCCAGATATTTTACATATTTATGTTGGATATGGAACCCGAAATGGGAGGCAAGGGCAGAGACGGTGGAGCTAGGGATGTTAAGGGGGAGGAATTCTGATTTTGTGATGTTCAGAGACAAACCGGATAGGTCTTTAAAGGTTGATAATAGGTTCAGTAATAAGGGTATAGATGTAGTAGGGCTGGTTAAAGTTAGGGCCAGGTCATCTGCAAATAACGATAATTTATAGGTACGTCCGCCTATTTGGTAACCCTGAATGTCTGATGCCAGTCTAACCTTGATTGCGAGAGGCTCCATGCAGAGAGCAAATAATGCTGGGGATAGGGGGCAGCCTTGCCGTGTTCCCCTTTCTATGTTAATTGAAGATCGACGTGTGGAGGGAAGTTTGAGAGATGCGGTTGGAAGGGAGTACAACGATTTGATTGCCTGGAGAAAGGGACCAGTGATACCAAATCTTTGTAGAGTATGAAGCATAAAGGGCCAAGATAGGGTATCAAATGCCTTTTCAATATCGAGAAGGAGCACTGCCAAGGGGTGCTTAAGGCGATGAGCATGGTGTATAATATTAAGGAGTTTCCGGATATTGTCTGTAGCCTGGCGTTGGGGGATGAATCCCACCTGGTCTTTGTGGATGAGTGAAGGTAGGAATTTATTAAGGCGAGAAACGAGGACTGAAGTAAATATTTTATAATCAGAGTTTAGGAGGGATATGGGGCGATAGTTGGGAGGATTTAAAGGGTCGCGGCCTGTTTTTGGAATAACTGCTATTGAGGAGGCTAAAAATTCAGGGGGAACCGAGGCACCTCTAAGGATAGAGTTAAAGAGTGAGGTTAGATGGGGGATTAAGATATCAGAAAATTTCTTATAATAAGATGCAGCGAAGCCATCAGGACCCGGGGCTTTGTGGCTTTTAAGGTGTTTTATTACCTCTTCGACTTCTTCTAGTGAGATAGGAAGGTTAAGTGAGCTTGCTGATAAAGGTGAAAGGCATGGGATTGGCAGGTTTGACATAAAAGACTGGGGGTCTTGGTCGGAAGAGAGGGGAGGTTGGGAGTATAATGAGGCATAATACTGAAGAAATCTGTCGTGGATTTCATCAGGATTGCAGGTTTCCCTACCATTAGAAAGCCTGATCTTCCTGACGCCGTTTAGCTGTTGTTTCTCCCTGAGTTTGGCAGCAAGCCAACGATCAGGTTTGTTGAGTAGCTTGTGACAGCGGGATTGAGTCCACCGATAGACCTTCTCAGCCTGATGGGAGAGAAGAAGGTCAATTTGTAGTTTGGTGTCTTTAATTAGTTTGTATAGATATAGGGAGGGGGAAGCCTGATGCTCAGCGACGAGTTTGTTGAGTTTGTATTGTAGATTGCGTATAGATTCAGAGTGCTCCTTCTTGATATGTGAAGCTAGCCTGATAATCTGGCCTCTGATATATGCCTTGTGGGATAGCCATAAGGAAGATTTGGCTATATCTGGCGTGTTATTAATTTCAAAGAATTCTGTAAGATGTTGAGATAGGTCAGCCACTACCGTGGGGTTGGTTAAAAGAGATTCATTTAATCGCCAGGAGCGGTTGAGGCATTTTGGGGACTGAGAGTTAAAGGTAGCAAGAACCATGTCATGGTCTGACCATGAACACGGTAGGTGGCGGGCATAGATTAGGTTTAAAATGCTATTGGCGTTAGCGAAGATAAGATCAATGCGTGAGTGTGAGCAATGATGGGGGGAGTAATAAGTGTAACCCTTAACTTGCCCATGAAATTCCCTCCAGACGTCGACCAGAGTCAGAGAGTCTAACATTTTGTGAAGAGATTTTAGCTTGGTCTGGGTCAATCTATAATCACGTGATGTAGAGGAGTCAAGGTTTGGGACAAGGACAACATTGAAATCTCCACACCAGTAGAGGTGCTCGTAATTTAAAGTCAAGAGGTGGTTGGTGCATGCTCTGAAAGTTGCTAGGGGATCACTCGGGTGAGAGTAAGAGGAGACTAGGCAGACTCGTTTTGAGTGAAGCGTGCCAAGCAAAATAAGGAAGCGGCCCAGATTATCAGGGATAGCCTGTTCTATCTCCAGGGGGAATGAGTTGTGAAGAAGTAGTGCAACTCCAAGAGTCTTCCTGGAGGGAGAGGAGGCATAATAAATTTGCCTGTATTGAGCGTGAATAAATTTCGGGAAGGAAGCTTGAGTAAAATGGGTCTCCTGCAAGGCAATTACGTCGGGCTTATGAGTCAAGTAGTTTTGCATGGCCTTTCGTCGTTTGGGGGGGGAATTAAATCCCCGAACATTATGGGAGATAATTCTACACATGGGGAGTAGTTAGGTGGTGTATGCTAATACCCATTATAGTAGTGGAAGGTCTAGTTTTACCATAGATTCTGTCATATAGGGAGGACACATCCCATATAGTGCAAATGTAATGTATTGCAGCCTGGTACCATAGATGAGATAAACTAAAAACCAAAAATAACATAAGAGAAACAAAGAAATAGAGGAAAATATTCCTCTCCAGGCGATTCACAGATGTAGGGGACCATATTAAAGGGACCCACATGCGTGAATCTAATTGGGGATCAGCATAGCTATCTCCGGAGAACCTGAAATATGAAAGGTTAATTAGAAACAATGTGAGCCTCTGTGCTGAGGTAAACATATAACAGCATCATAAGCATTATTAGCAGAGTTACTTGCTCTAAGAGGAAGAAACATTAGGAACACTCAAATGCTATGAGGTAAGATAATAACTAAGTAATAGGATCAAGATAGCCAAGTCAAGATAGCTGGAGTGATGCGTCCAAAGTGGCATATTACTGCAAAAGAGAAGCCTCAGGCCGTGAGCGTATAAGGCAGTCATTGATAGGGGTAGCGAGAAAAAATGCAGGAAGCCCGGTGACCTAGCCAGAGGCGTTCCATAAGGATGCGGCATACACTCATTGAGTTCAATAACAATACTTCCAACATGGAGGATAATAACAGTAAAAAAGTAGAAACAGACGACTATCGATACGATACCTAGGGATCAAAGTTAAATTGACTGAGAAGAGTGAGCTGGTGAGGAGGGAGAAGAAGGATTTTCGGAGGTTCTGCGATGTCTGCGATGGGTGACCTCGGTCCAAACTCGGGTCGGTCTCGGGGGACGTTGTGGAAGTGACTCCGCAGCAAGAGGAGGGAGTTGTAGGCCAGACTGTTCCAGAGCTAGGCGCGCTTCGGCGAACGACTTGCAGGAGAAGTTCTTGTTGTTATATTGAAAGCACAGGGAGAAGGGGAATCCCCATTTATATTTGACAGAGGCTGCGGTCAAGGCTTGAGTTGCTGGTCTCATGTCTCTTCTCCTTGCCAGCGTGAGGGGAGACAGGTCTGCAAAGAGGTGGACTGAGTTGGGGAGGCCCGGGAGCTCGTTCAGAGGCCTAGCAGCAGCTAGGATGGTGTCTCGCATCTCCTCAAATTGCATCTTAAGGACAATGTCCCGGGGGAGATCAGTGTTGCGAGGGCGTTGCAAGGCCCAGTGTATTCGAACAATTCTAAACTCCTGGGGATCAAGCTGCGGGAGAAGAGCAGCGAAGAGGTTGAGAGCCATCTCTTTCAGGTTGGTAATGGCCTCCGGGACCCCCCGTATGCGGATGTTCGCTCTTCGGGACCTATTCTCAAGATCCTCTAGCTTCAGTTCCATGGTCTGGATCTTTTCATCCTGGTCGTCGATTTGTAGTTTGTCAGCAGCAACTGCGTCAACTAGAGAGTCGGCCTGCTTTTCAAGGGTAGCCACCCGATCTCCTACCTCTTTGATTTGGTTAGATAGGTCCGTCACAGCTGCCGCCAGCTCTCGTTTGAATAGCCTGCTTATGTCCCTGTAGAGCTGTTGGGATTGTTGGCTCGTAAGAGGGACCTCCGTAGCGGATTGCGGTGATTCAGGTAGGGAGACAGGCGAGCCAGGATCCGGGGAGGGAGGCTGAGATGCAGTCGCAGACGGAGCGGCGGCGGCCATCTTAGAGCTCGTGGCAGCAGGCCCGAAATGGTCCGTGAGCTTGTGTTGCTTGTTTTGCTTCTTGGGGAGCTCTAGCAGGGGCTGCTTATCCCTCTTTCCCCTCCTGGACATTTCACCAAGCGAGGGTGTAAGGAAGATGCCGGATTTTGGAGGGTGTGAGGCTATTGCAGGACGAAATCAGGAACCCGGAGACGGAGTTCAGCCAACTAGCGTCTGCTCATGGCTGCTCCGCGCATGCCGAGAGAGACTCCTGTTAATCCCAGCTGTGCTCGCATTGCATGTCGCAACTGAAAATAACAAAAGAGGGCATGTCTGGGCAGGTAGTGTATTAAAGTCCTTAAAGGAACCATTGTCATATAATTGAGTTACATATTTAAAGTTGTGCATGTGCCAGAAGGCAATATCAGGCAATGATTGAAGTTCAGGGAGATTGGGATTGCCCCATAAGGGAGAGCTATGGGAAACATATATTAGAGGTTCATTGAGAAGTTTTGAGCTCTTTTATAAGTTCTAATAGTGTTATGAATAAGAGTTGTTCCCTCAGACCCACCAGACACTTTATATCTGTAAACCGCGCCGCAGAGAGACTCATAGGAGCCTGCAATATCTGCCTCTGTTGCTAGTGTAGAATTTGATCTGTCATCGCTAAGCCAGCTTTGGATGGGAGTGAACTGTGCTGCCAAATAGACTATGTGCAGTGAGGTGAGTTCACTCAACCCAAAGGTAGTTATATATGCAGTGAGGTGAGTTCACTGAACACAGAAAGTAGCTATGTGCAGTGAGGTGAGTTCACTCAACCCAAAGGTAGTTATATATGCAGTGAGGTGAGTTCACTGAACACAGAAGGTAGCTATGTGCAGTGAGGTGAGTTCACTCAACCCAAAGGTAGTTATATATGCAGTGAGGTGAGTTCACTGAACACAGAAAGTAGCTATGTGCAGTGAGGTGAGTTCACTCAACCCAAAGGTAGTTATATATGCAGTGAGGTGAGTTCACTGAACACAGAAGGTAGCTATGTGCAGTGAGGTGAGTTCACTCAACCCAAAGGTAGTTATATATGCAGTGAGATGAGTTCACTGAACACAGAAGGTAGCTATGTGCAGTGAGGTGAGTTCACTCAACCCAAAGGTAGTTATATATGCAGTGAGGTGAGTTCACTGAACACAGAAGGTAGCTATATGCAGTCAGCTGAGTTCACTCAACCCAAAGGTAGTTATATATGCAGTGAGGTGAGTTCACTCTACAGAAAAGGTAGATATGCAGTGAGGTGAGTTCACTCAACTTAAAAGGTAGTTATATGCAGTGACGCAAGTTCACTCAACACAAAAGGTAGTTATGTGCAGCGAGGTGGGTTCACGCAACACAAACGTAGGTGTATGCAGTGATGAGGTGGGTTAACTAAACACAACAGGTACTAGTAGTAGGTAAATGCAGTACTGGGTAGGTAGTACAATGTGCAGCTCCCTGTCACACACACACAGGTGTCACTGAATGTGCTGCTGAATGCTGGTAGGCTGCTGGCAGTGGTACACACACATTATGAATTAGCAATGCTGTCTAAGCAACACAAGTGTATCACACACACAGGTAGTAGTCACTGAATGTGCTGCTGCTGGCAGTGCCAGTGGGACACACAGTATGAATTAGCAATGCTGTCTGAACAACACAAGTGTATCACACACACAGGTAGTAGTCACTGAATGTGCTGCTGCTGCTTCTGGCAGTGGGACACACAGTATGAATTAGCAATGCTGTCTAAGCAACACAAGTGTATCTCACACACAGGTAGTAGTCGCTGAATGTGCTGCTGCTGCTGGCAGTGCCAGTGGGACACACAGTATGAATTAGCAATGATGTCTAAACACAAGTGTATCACACACACACAGGTAGTAGTCACTGAATGTGCTGCTGCTGCTGGCAGTGGGACACACAGTATGAATTAGCAATGCTGTCTAAACACCACAAGTGTCAGTTTCAAACACAGAAAAAAAAATTGATCACAGCAGGATGAGCTCTGAAAAGCGCTTTTCTGGGGCGCTATTATAGCAATAAGATTCAGCTAAGCAAGCTAAGAAGGCAAGAGCCTGACTAATTTGTCCCTAGGAGAACAAGTCTGCAGCAGCTGTCCCTATTCTATCTCTAGCAGGCACACAAGTGAGGCTAATGGCCGCCAGAGCCTGCCTTGTATAAGGGGGGGTGGGGCTCCAGGGCTTAGCATAGCCTGATTGGCTACAATGCGCCTGCTGACTGTGATGCAGAGGGTCAAAGTTGACCCTCATAGAGCATTATGGGGCGAATCGAACTTCCGGGAAAGTTCGCCTTCGCCGGCGAAGGCGAACCACTCGATGTTCGCCTGGAACGGTTCGCCGGCGAACCGTTCGGCCCACCTCTACTGCCAAATGGTATATGAAAAAGTTGGGTAAAGCTAGACCTCCAAAGGCTGGGGGGAGTTGTAGAGTAGCTAACGAGATATGCGGTGAGGAACCAGACCAGATGAAGGAAATTATTATGGAATTTATGCGTTTGAAGAAGGATTGCTGGATCCGTATTGGAGACATTTGCATAATATTTAATCATTTGAGAGCTATTACCATTTTAATAATTCCGCATTCCGGCGGAAAAATTAAAGTAATCGCAAATGAGACCTTTTTTATGCTAAATGATAGCCTAAAGCACCTAGTTGCTGTTCCCCTGGTCTTTTTTTTTTTTTTTTTTTTTCCCCAGCGTGAGGTATCCCTCCCTTCCTCCCTCCTCCTCTTCCTCCTCTCTTGTCTTGTCTTCCAGGGATTTGTAGGATGTCAAAAGCCAGCTCGCATACATTGGCCAGGAATCGAACCCAGGTCAACTGCTTGAAAGGCAGCTCTCCTCACCGCTATACCACCACCAACACTTCATGCTGAAGCCAGCCTAGCATGTACCATTGTGATATATCCGTTGATGGTTTTAAGCTGAAAATTCAGTTCAATGGCATCAAGTCCTAGAGAGAGAGAGAGCGAGCTCATTTTTCTTTCGGGTATATCACAATGGTGCATGCTAGTCTGACTTCAGCATGTAGCGTTGGTGGTGGTATAGCAGTGAGGAGAACTGCCTTCCAAGCAGTTGACCTGGGTTCGATCCCTGGCCAATGTATGTGAGTTGACTTTTGACATCCTACAAATCCCTAAGCAAGCTCATTTTTCTCTTGGGTATATCACAATGGTACATGCTAGGCTGGCTTCAGCATGTAGTGTTGGTGGTGGTATAGCAGTTGACCTGGGTTCGATTCCTGGCCAACGTATATGAGCTGGCTTTTGACATCCTACAAATCCCTGGAAGACAAGACAATAGAGGAGGAGGAGGAAGGGAGGAGGGAGGAAGACGGTTTGGGTGGTTTTTGAAGTCACTAAAGCTGAAATTCCTATTTTCCTGCAGAAATTCGTTTGTTGTAAAAAAAAAAATTCCGCGGAAATCCACATCACTCCGTGGAAATTCAACTATAGTAATTCCGTTCCGGCAGAATTGCGGAAAGCGGAATTCCGCAGAATTTTTTGAGCATCCCTATTTAAGGGTAGAGAAGACCATTTCTGTAATCTTGTCTCCACTTGTGTCAGTGTGGGGATGAGATTTATCTCTAGGAATGAGGTTATATGGCGTCTTACCCACACTCCCAGATATTTAAATTCTTTTATTATCTGTAGGTGTGATAATTTGGTGATTACTTGGGGATCAAAAGTGTCCAGGGGGAATAAAATTGACTTGGACCAATTGATTGAAAGTCCTTAGATCTTATGGAATGTGTCATATATATTTAGGGTAGCTTCCAAAGAGTGACCTGGATCTGCCAAATATACTAGCATGTCGTCGGCATATAAGGACATGCACTCCTGCAGTTTATTTATTTTAAGGGCTTGAATTGCCCCCTCCCCCCCCCCCCGTCCGAGACCCCGTGCGCTGCCTGGCCAATCAGTGCCAGGCAGCGCTGAGGGGTGGATCGGGACTCACTGTGATGTCATGATGTTGGTGACGTCACGACGTTCGTCGCCATGGCGACGGGGAAGCCCTGAAGGCAATCCCGTTCAGAACGGGATTTCCGGACGGGTCTTTGCGCCGGCGGCGATCGGAGGGGTGGGAGGGAGGAAGCAAGGAGGGTGGAATCATGTAACTAGCGCTAGGCTAGCTACATGATAAAAAAAATGTGCAAAAAACGTTCCCAGGGCCGCTGGAATCAGAACGCCAGACAGGTTAAATATGTGTTGGAATAGGGATAGTAGATGGGGAATTATGAGTGATTTGCTTTTTGCGTACCATTCAATGGATATGCCTTCCGGGCCTGGTGCTTTATTATGTTTAAAGGAGGAAATGATTTACCTTATTTCATGAGCTGTAATAGGGTCATCTAGGTTTTTAACCGCTTCTTCGGACAGAGTTGGCAGATCCAGGCCCCTCAGGAACTCTTCAGTTTCTTTATCTACCTTTCCAATTTTAGTGAAGTATAGGTCTGTATAAAATTCAGTGTAGGTATTAGCAATTTCCAAATACGTATTGCATATGTATCCAGTAGGGGTTCTGATGTTAGGAATTGCCATGGAGTCTGAGGTAGATTTTAGGAGATACATTAACAATTTGCTACATTTATTCCAATATTCAAAGAACCGTTGGAACTGGATAATATCCTTATGTTTGGTCCTTTGCAAATTATTAACTCAAGTTTCCTGCATGCTATCTGCTACTGGACATAGTTGGAATCAGAGGGATTAGAAATTAAAGTGGTCTGGACATCATTGGAGGCCTTCTCATGATATTCCTGCAGCGCGGTTTCGTTTTGTCTGATGCGTGAGGGGGAAGCCCGAAAACACCACCTAAGCACTGCTTTACTTGCATCCCAGCAATTTAGGTTTCTCAACTTTACCTTTGTTAATATGCCAGAATTCATCCATGCCTCTCTGACAGACTTGTAGGACCATCTCGTCCTCCAACCAGGCTGGGTTCATTCGCCATAGCATCTGAGAGGTCAGGGAAGGTAGCCTTAGCTTGCATAGTAAGGGGGAATGGTCTGATATTCCATGTGATAAGTGATTGAGTCTACTAATGGCAGGGTATCTAAAGAGCCTAGACACATCAATTTTGGACATAATTTTGTGAGAATCTGAGAAACAAGAAAAAAACTTTAGTATCAGGGGATTTCCACCTCCAGATATCCTGTACGTTGTATGTGTCTAGCCAACTAAGTAGTGCTGGGAAAGAATCCCCCCCTTCACCTTCAATCTATCCCTATCTAGGTCTAAAACAGCATTAAAGTCACCAAGTATAATTAAGGGGCCATCCAATAAAGGATGTATTTTAGTCATTAGTGCAGTCAATACAGATATGTTGAAGGGAGGGGGTATACAGATAGAGGCAATTATCAAAGGACGTCCCTCTAGTAAGCATTTAATTATAACAAAGTTTCTTTTAGGGTCTACCCTGACCTCCGAGACGCTACCCGGAAATGTTTTAGCAATCAAGATGGCCGTGCCCCTTGAGAAAGAGGAATAATGTGCCAAATGATATTGAGCTATCCAGGGCTTCTTAAGGAGAAAAGCTCTGGCTCCCAGCAAGTGAGTTTCTTGCAGGCAAATTATTTGGGGGGCCAGCTGGGGATATGGTTAAATATCAGCTTGCGTTTCATTGAGTTATTCATTCCCCTAACATTCCATGAGAGTATTGGAATCATTGCCATATGTATGGTTTCTATAATAACTGAAGAATGGGTCACACATTATCACTCTGAAGAGAAAGAGGAGAGGGGCGCTCTAAGCCTTCGAGTAACAACAGTTAAGCACACTTCTAGGACAGGTCTCACCTAATTCCAGTTTGGCCAGCACAGCGTACTAGGCCACGATCAGCGTTTGTCCCTCTCTGCCGAGCCGGGGACCAAGCTCTCCTAGCCGGATGGGGCGGACTTGACGTCACTCACCCGCGCACTTCCTGGTGGTAGCTATGGATACGCACACGCTCGCATCACAGTGCTACTGCGGGCTGCGACTATAAATTGGGAGTTGCGGTGATCTGGCGCAAGAAAACCGCCACTGGAGGGCAATTGGGACTAAAAAGTTTTTATTTAAAACAGACAACACGTTTCACGGAGGATCAGCCTCCGCTTTTTCAAGTCTTGTATATTTAACAGGGCGGTTTCATTTTATACAAAGGCCTCATAAAGAGTCAGCCAATCGGTTCTGTGTGGGGCGGGGATTGGCACCCTAGTGTACATAATAGTAGGAAAAGACGTAGTCTTCCTAATAGAGGTTCTAGGGAGATGAGATCGTGCAGTATATCTCCTAGGGGGGACACACCGGACAGATTCAGTATTATATTAGATTCGACCTGTACAAATAATTAGGGGATCAAAAGACGTGGGGGGCCTTCCATGCCCTCACACAAGACCCACTGGCCGTAACATCATATTTAAAGAGATACACATATATACAAAACACACACATTTCTGCCTATAGATTAATACATTTCGGTCATACCCAAATACTTCATATGGCTCTAACCCCATCTACACAACTCAGACGTGCGTCTATCTAGTCCCGGTCCTAGGTGTCACGGGTAGCACATGACAAACCAAGGGGGGGGGGGGGAGGGAGAAAGGGACAAGGAGATCAAGGGGTGAGGATTATAAAAATAGTGTATAAAAAAATCAATGTACTATGGGCTGGAGGTGGCCCATTTCTTCTAAACATTTGTTTAGACCACCAGGTTCAAGGGTACCCAGCTTAAGGATCCAAAAGGACTCCCGTCTGCATAGGACCCTATATCGCTCATATTTTTTTGGATGACAAACTTGTTCTATAATAGTGGCCCCCAACATATTAAGATCTCTATTATGAACTGCATTGAAGTGACTCGATACCCCGTGTTTGGGTTCCCCTTTCATGATATTGGATCTATGTTTGTTGAGTCTAGTGTGGAACTCTTGGGTAGTACGGCCTACATAAAAAAGGTTACATGGGCAATTGAGCATATATATAACATGTGTACTCTGGCATGTAAGATGGCTTTTTATACTGTACTCTACAGAAGTGCCTGTCCTAAAGGTCGTTGTACCCCTGCCAATCGTTTTACAACCAAGACAGCGCGCTTTGACCTACATGGGTAAGATCCGAGCTTGGCTTGTGTCAAAAAATGCATCTCAGGTTTACTAGATGGATTCTTGGAGCTCAACCTACTAGGGGCTATGTGTCCCCTAATATTCTTGCTCCTCCTAAAAACTATCTGGGGTGCAGACGGAAGGGCCTGCTTAAGAATGGGATCACTCAACAGGACTGGCCAATATTTATTAAAGATGTCTTTACACTCTTTGGCTTGTCCTGAGAAATTTACAACTATAGGCATACGTTTATTGATGGAATTTTGGTCGCTATTGGCCTGTTTCTTGGGCAGTAAACAGTCTTGTTGTGAGAGAGTGGAAGCCCTCTCAAAGGCTGATTCTATCAAATAAGTAGGATAGTGTTCCTCCTGAAACCTTGTTCTCAGTATTTCAGATTACTTTATATAGTCCTCCTTATTTTTTTTTAAAGAGAGTTTTTATTGAATTTTGCACAAATACATACAAAACAAAACAAATCCAGTTATCCCCCCACCCCAAGGCCCTTACAAAACCCCCCAACCCCCCTAGGACCCGTACAAGAATAATAGAGATAAACAACGCCAGCTATATGGATATAATCATACCAATATATACAAGCACCAGACATATTGATGGCATAATATATACCTACACCAAAGACATTTTGGCCAGTAAGAGATTTAAACATTACAGAGGTAAATCCGAGACACTAACGGTAATATCCAAATGAGGAACTACAGAGCTAGTATTATCAACCCACAGACCCCACACCTTATCAAATTTAGAGGGGTGACCACGGGTCTGATAGGTGAGGCAGTATAGAGGTAAATTCTGATTGACCAGGTCCTTAAAATCATTCACTGTGGGGGCCTTAGAAGATTTCCATTTGAATAGTAAGCATTTCCTAGCATAGAAGAAGGCTAGCCTGAGAAATAATTGTTTGAATTTACCACAAGTAGCATTATCAATGATACTCAGCATTGAGGCCTTAAAGCAGGGGTAGGGAACCTATGGCTCAGGAGCCAGATGTGGCTCTTTTGATGGCTACATCTGGCTCACATACAAATCGATAGCAGTTGATTCACTAAACTACACTGATCAAGCAGCGCAGCTTAGTGTAGCAGTGCAAGTAACATTTTCAAAGTAGGCACATTACTGCTGTAGCCTGCACTATTAACTTTCTCGAGCTCCCCCAAAAACAAATGGCGCTCCAGTTGTCCCTCCAGTGACTTTGTAGGACGAGATCCCTGCACTTTGATTGGTCCAATAGGCTGCCTGTCACTTGACAGGCAGTCTATTGGGCCAAAGTGCGGGGATCTCGTCCTACAAAGTGAATCAACACCCAAGTCAGCTAGGTAATTGTACAAGCTGTTAGTCAGTGTTTCTCCTGTCTAGCTCTTGGGGATATTGCTGATGTTGCTGAAACCCAAGAGAAGCTGAAGACGTGTCTGACTCTTCCGCTACCCGGCAGATCAACTGCATACACATCACCATGGCAACAGGGCCGTCTGCTGCACATGCGCACTATCCCAGTTTGAAACATATTGTATGGCTCTCACAAAATTACATTTTAAAATATGTGGCGTTTATGGCTCTTAGCCAAAAAGGTTCCTGACCCCTGCCTTAAAGGAAAGATCCACCGGTCTTTGTAGGACCTTAGTGAGTAATTGAGTGACCTGGTGCCAAAATCTCTGAACCGGTTCACATTCCCATACACAATGAATAAACCCTGCCTCCGGGTAACTGCATTTATTACACCCCGAGCTGGCTCCACGTCCCATTTTTGAGAGTTTGAGGGGAGTAAAGTAAATTTGATGAAGCCACTTAATTTGGATTAATTTATCATTAGCACTGATCACACTAGACATATAGTTGGATTCAACCTCTGCCCAGTCTGCGGCTGTGAGTTCCCAGATTCCGGACTGCCATCTGGATTTAGTTATTTCAAATCTCTGAAAACCCAATTTAAGTACCAGGGCCGAGTAGAATCTTGATATTTGTCTAGAGGTATCCCTGTTTAAAATCAGGAGTTCCAGCTCGGAAGGTTCAACACAGACCCCGGAAGTACCCAGTTGGGTTCTAATGGCGTCACGGAGCTGGAAGTAGTGAAACAGGGAACGCTGTGGAAGTCCGCATTCAGATCTAAGAGCAGCAAATGATTTAAATTCACCCCTCTCAAAGATGTGGTTTATATATTTAATCCCATGTTTAATCCAGAAATGGTTATCTTCCATCTTAAGAAGCTCATGTAGACGAGGATTTGCCCATAACGGGGTGCTGGGAGATATTTTATTCTTTGGATTGGGGAATAATTTAGATATAGAAGAGTATATTTTGAGTGAGGAATTGAAAAGGGAAGAACCTTCTTTGCATGGGGCTATACCTCTGTATATAATATTGGAAAGGGCATTCGAACGAAGTGGCAATGTCTGCTTCCAGGTTCATAGAAGTGTCAGATCTTTCTGCACTCACCATTGTTGGATATATGTAAGTTGAGCTGCAAAGTAATAAAGGCGAAAGTTAGGGAGCGCCAACCCACCAAATGTAGTCGGAAGACGTAGGGTAGATAACGCTAGACGTGGCGTGGAGCCACCCCATAGAAAACTTGACACCATTGAATCTAATTTATCAAAAAGACGTTTTGGAATATATATTGGTGATGCTTGGAAAATATATAACAGCTTAGCACATACCATTTTTATTATTGTAGCCTTACCCACCAAGTTAAGAGGGAGCTTACCCCATATTTTGAATTTATCTCCCAATAATCCCATTAGAGGCATAAGATTGAGTTGGATATAGTCTTCTATTTTTCTAGAGATGATCACCCCCAAATATCTAAAAGTATCTACCACCATTAGCTGGGAAGAGGGGTCTATTACATTCATGGCGGGTGGGTCCAGAGGAAAAAGCACCGATTTGGACCAGTTCACCTTGAGGCCCGAGACCTTCCGAAAGGTTTCATATATCTTAAAAACTTCTACCAGTGAGGGACCTGGATCCGCCAAGTAGAGGAGCACATCGTCCGCATACAATGAGATGCGCTCCTCCAATTTATGAACTTGAAGACCCTTAACTATCTGAGATGACCTAATGTGTTCGGCAAGGGGTTCCATTGCTATAGCAAATAGAAGAGGGGATAAGGGACACCCCTGTCTAGTGCCCCTATGAATCATAAAAGGTTCCGAGATATGTGAGTTAACCCTAATTCTGGCACGGGGACATGCATATAGGATGTCGAACCATTTCCTGAACACCCCACCAAAGCCCATCTTGCCCAAGACCGCTCTGATATAAGGCCACTCAACCGAATCAAAGGCCTTATGCGTATCTAAAGACAGTATGACTCTAGAGCCCTTGTTGCTATGTGGAAATTGTATATTTGAAAAAAGGCGTCTGATGTTAGATTTCGTAGACCTGCCAGGAATAAAACCTGTTTGGTCCTCATGGATTAGTTGGGTGATATATTGGTTGAGCCGATTGGCCAGAACTTTTGCTAAGATTTTTGCATCAGTATTTATTAGGGATATGGGTCTATACGATTCACAAAGATCAGGGTTTTTGTTAGGTTTAGGCAGTAATATGATAAGCGCCTCGTATAGCGAAGCAGGAAACGATCCGACATCTAAGGAATGGGCAAACATCTTAGCCAGTTTGGGTATGGATGTTGCTTTACTTTTAAGGTACCACTCCGCGGGGATACCGTCCGGGCCTGGGGTTTTACCTTTTTTAAAGGATTCTATAGCTATAGAAATTTCAGTTTCTGAGATGGGCAAATCCAACGCCTCTCTAGCCTCGTCATCAAGACATGGAAGATCAATCCTATCTAAATATGGGATGATAGATGCTGAGCAATCTTCAATTTTACTGGAATATAGATCTGAGTAGAATTCGAAGAATTCTCTGGCTATTTCAACTGAGGAGGTGCTGAATGCGCCCGAAGCTGAGAGGATTCTTGGAATAGCACTCACCGAGTCATTTGACTTCAACATGTATGCGAGTAACTTACTGCATCTATTGCCGAATTCAAAAGATTGTTGTTTAAGAATTACATCCCTTCGTTTTGCTCGTCTCATCACTTCCAACTCATGTAACCTCCTTGCCACAGCCCAAGACTCATAGGTATCAGGACCTGGGGCAAGAATCAGCTGATTTTTTGCTTCTTTAACTTTGCGTTCATTAAAGTCTTGCGACGCTTGATCGTTTTGTCTGATTATCGACATAGAGGCTCTGAATGTCCCTCTCAACACAGCCTTACTGGCATCCCAACATATATTGAAATCGGCTGATCCCGTGTTTTCAACCCAATAGTGCTCCATAGATTCTTTGCATGGATTTAGGATTGTTTGATCTTCCAGCCACCAGGGGCCCATTCTCCAGTAGTCTGACTGCCCCAAAGTGAGGCAGCGGAGGTCACAGACCATTGGAGAGTGGTCCGAAATGCCATGGGGAAGATATTTTATCTCCTCCACTAGCGGTAAAATATCCCTTGTGCCCAGACACATATCAATCCTTGACATAGATTTGAATTGATCAGAATAACAGGAGAAATCGGAACTCTCCGGGAAACGCCATCTCCAGATGTCAGTGAGTTCTAATTTTGACATCCATTCATTTAGCGCAGGGAATGCTCTAGAGCTTTTTGATAGTTTGTCTTTTTGTGGATCAATGACCGCGTTGAAATCGCCGGCAATTAAAATAGGGTTATCAAAATTGTCACGGATTTTACTAGTCAGGGCATCCAGGCCCGAGGCAGAGAAAGGAGGGGGAACATACAGAGATACAATTGTAAACTTTTTACCCTCGACCTGAAAAATTTTTACTGATCAGAATTGCGGTGCCCCTTGAAAAGGAAGAAAAATGTGAGACATGGTAACCGGCTATCCAGGGTTTCTTCAGGGATAAGACTCTACCGCCCGTAAGATGTGTCTCTTGTAAACAAATTATATGGGGTGCAAGCTTTTTCAAATAATCAAATACCAGTCTGCGTTTTATGACATTGTTTAAACCTCTAGTGTTCCAGGAGACTACACGTAAATTAGCCATATTCAAAGCAAAAAAAACATATATAATCGTCTGTGCAGTAAAAACATATAGCTGAAGAGTTAGCTTCGCACAAGTGAATTTGTTGGGCCCCCCCCCCCCCCCCCTGTCTATTCTACATACCCCAACCCCCTTAAACCCACCCCACTCCCTGATTTTAACTCCAGGAAGTTTCATTCCCCGAACTTACTTAACTTGGGTAGCTAAGGTGGCCAGCCCTCCCCACCCGTGTCAAGTAGAATACTTATTAACCAGTTTTTAAATGAGTGTACAACACTTAGAGTGCATGAGAAATTTAAAAAAGTGTGCTTCCGAGAGACTAACCAGATCGGGAATAATAAAATATACCGTATGTGTGGAAATCAACAGTAATATAAAGCCAATGTGTAAGGGCCTAATGTGCGGAGGCAAATGGAGGTGAGCACCCATAGTATTACATAGCTTTGTGAACAATTACAATATGAGGTTAGTAAATAGACATGGGTACATATTAACGTTGGCATTGAGAAAGTAACAGGCTTTAACAGACAGTGGGAATTGAGGATAAACCAGAGCAAGTGAAGTCGTTCCCGATGATATGCCTTAAAATGGTGGCGGACATACAAAAGCAATGCCTGTAAGCAGAGCAACAAAACAGTCAAATGACTTCACCCGCCCTCTTCAACCGGGTAGACCTTGCTCATCTAACCATTGAGACACTTCTTCTGGTTTAAAAAAGAAATGAGCCTTGTTCTCTTTCATGATTTTCAACTTTGCAGGAAACAGCATGCTGTATTGCAGTTGATTATCACGTAAGCGTTTTTTGACATGGTAAAAGGTGGCCCTTTTCTTCTGGATTTCCAGCAAAAAATCCTGGTAGATTGAGATTTTGACCCCGTCGATTGAAAGATCGGTGTTATTTCTAGCTTCCCGTAGGATAGCGACTTTGTCCCTGTAGTTGAGGAATTTCATCACGATGGGGCGGGGGGCAGCCCCCGGCTTTGGGGGGCCCCCTGGTACTCTGTGTGCCCTTTCTATAGCATAAGCATGAGAAACAATCAAATCAGGCAGGGCCTCTTTAAACCAGTTCTCAAAAAATATTTCAGGCTGAGAGCCTTCTGCTTTTTCAGGGACATTCACAAGCCTAAGGTTGCCTCTGCGGGCCCTGTTTTCAAGATCATCGAGTTTGACAGAGTGGGCAGATGAAGAGCTAGTCACACTTTGAAGGTTTTGTTGCATAGGAGCAACAGAGTCCTCTAGCTCACTGATTCTGTGTTCCACCTCCTTTGTACGATCTTTGAGCTTAGATAAATCATGTTTAACAAAGGAAATGTCAGTTTGAATGGAATCCAGCCTTGTAGTTAGGGAGGATTGCAGAGATTTTATAGCCTCCATTATTTCAGCTCTAGAGGGCTCGTTTACAGCCAGGATTCCTTCATCCCTTGCAGAGTCAGATAAGAGTTCGCCCTCAGAGACAGCCGAGCTCCCTCTGTTTTTCCCCATACTGTTAGGCGGTGACTGTGGGGCTTGATGTTCTAACTGAGGGCCGGTGGGGTTATTGTCAGTGACACACTGCAGGCTGGTGCCTGTAAAGGGAGTCCCCGCTGCGGCCTGTGAAACCCCCTCCATGTTGTTCTCCTCCTTCCCCTCCTCCTCCTGCTGCACTTTCTTGCCTTTAGGCTTCTCTTTTTTGGGCAAGGGGGTAGGGGAACTTTTAGCCTTACCAGGTAGGCTCCCTGTGTTTCCAGCCGGCGAAGGAGTGGAGCTTGTCCCCAGCACGGATTCCTCCGTCAGTGCTGCTCCGGCGTGCGCCGCTGCAGAGGCGCCGGCGCCATCTTGACCTGTAGCGCGGGCGAACCGCGCTAGTTTTTCGGCTGGCCCGACCGACTTCTGGGTGCTTCTTGCAGCCATTACATCACTCCCTGAAGTACACCTCAGCCTCTGAGACCAGACTGAGGGCAGCTTTGCTGGTTTGGACAGCAGGATACCGGTTATTTGCCACGGGTAAGGGAGAGCTGGTGAACAGTGCTTCTTCACAGCTCCATGGCCGGCCACGCCCCCCCTAGTCCTCCTTATTAGTACAATTTCGACGAAGTCGTTTGAATTGGCCAAATGGTACATTTTTTAACCAGGGCTTGTGGTGTGCACTATGATAATCGAGATAGCCATTTCGATCTGTGGGCTTGAAGTAATTTGTAGTGCTAATACTGGCATTTCCGGGATCGACTTTAATGTCTAGATCCAAGAAGTGTACCTGTAGATTATCTGTCTCCATTGTAAAAGATAGGCCCAAGTTGTTCCTGTTAAGAGAGTCCCTATAACTATACAAGTCCTCTGTGGTACCCTCCCACACACATATTATGTCGTCAATGAAACGGCGATGGAGTACGAGGCTCCCACGAAAAGGATTGTCAGAGGACCAAATAATTTGTTCCTCTAACCAACCCATGTATAGATTAGCGAAGGCCGGAGCGAACCTCGTCCCCATCGCCGTTCCCCGTAGCTGCAGGTAAAATGAGTCTAAAAAGGTAAAATAGTTGGTTTTCAAAATGAACTCTATGGAGTACAATATGAACTGTTTTTGTACGTCTGGCATCAAGGGATCCCCTTCTAGATAATACCCAATGGCTTTGAGTCCCAAATCATGGGGTATATTCGTGTATAGGGCATTTACATCAAATGTGGCCCATCTGTAAGTAGAGGTGGACCATTTGATCTCTTTTATTACCTGTAATGTGTGTGTCGTGTCTTTCAAATAAGCAGGGAGCTGACAGACAAACTTCTGGAGATGTAGGTCTATATAGTGGGAGAGGCCACTTGTGATCGAATCTATCCCCGCGATTATAGGTCTACCAGGGGGATTTTTTGGGCACTTATGCACTTTTGGCAGGTGATAGAAAAAAGGGGTTTTGGGTGCTTCAATGTTTAGATAATTATATTCTTCCATGTTCAGGACACCATTAGATAGGGCCAACTTGGGCCTATCTTTTACAATGGAGACAGATAATCTACAGGTACACTTCTTGGATCTAGACATTAAAGTCGATCCCGGAAATGCCAGTATTAGCACTACGAATTACTTCAAGCCCACAGATCGAAATGGCTATCTCGATTATCATAGTGCACACCACAAGCCCTGGTTAAAAAATGTACCATTTGGCCAATTCAAACAACTTCGTCGAAATTGTACTAATAAGGAGGACTATATAAAGCAATCTGAAATACTGAGAACAAGGTTTCAGGAGAAACACTATCCTACTTATTTGATAGAATCAGCCTTTGAGAGGGCTTCCACTCTCTCACAACAAGACTGTTTACTGCCCAAGAAACAGGCCAATAGCGACCAAAATTCCATCAATAAACGTATGCCTATAGTTGTAAATTTCTCAGGACAAGCCAAAGAGTGTAAAGACATCTTTAATAAATATTGTCCAGTCCTGTTGAGTGATCCCATTCTTAAGCAGGCCCTTCCGTCTGCACCCCAGGTAGTTTTTAGGAGGAGCAAGAATATTAGGGGACACATAGCCCCTAGTAGGTTGAGCTCCAAGAATCCATCTAGTAAACCTGAGATGCATTTTTTGACACAAGCCAAGCTCGGATCTTACCCATGTAGGTCAAAGCGCGCTGTCTTTGTTGTAAAACGATTGGCAGGGGTACAACGACCTTTAGGACAGGCACTTCTGTAGAGTACAGTATAAAAAGCCATCTTACATGCCAGAGTACACATGTTATATATATGCTCAATTGCCCATGTAACCTTTTTTATGTAGGCCGTACTACCCAAGAGTTCCACACTAGACTCAACAAACATAGATCCAATATCATGAAAGGGGAACCCAAACACGGGGTATCGAGTCACTTCAATGCAGTTCATAATAGAGATTTTAATATGTTGGGGGCCACTATTATAGAACAAGTTTGTCATCCAAATAAATATGAGCGATATAGGGTCCTATGCAGACGGGAGTCCTTTTGGATCCTTAAGCTGGGTACCCTTGAACCTGGTGGTCTAAACAAATGTTTAGAAGAAATGGGCCACCTCCAGCCCATAGTACATTGATTTTTTTATACACTATTTTTATAATCCTCACCCCTTGATCTCCTTGTCCCTTTCTCCTCCCCCCCCTCCCCTTGGTTTGTCGTGTGCTACCCGTGACACCTAGGACCGGGACTAGATAGACGCATGTCTGAGTTGTGTAGATGGGGTTAGAGCCATATGAAGTATTTGGGTATGACCGAAATGTATTAATCTATAGGCAGAAATGTGTGTGTTTTGTATATATGTGTATCTCTTTAAATATGATATTACGGCCAGTGGGTCTTGTGTGAGGGCATGGAAGGCCCCCCACGTCTTTTGATCCCCTAATTATTTGTACAGGTCGAATCTAATATAATACTGAATCTGTCCGGTGTGTCCCCCTAGGAGATATACTGCACGATCTCATCTCCCTAGAACCTCTATTAGGAAGACTACGTCTTTCACTACTATTATGTACACTAGGGTGCCAATCCCCGCCCCACACAGAACCGATTGGCTGACTCTTTATGAGGCCTTTGTATAAAATGAAACCGCCCTGTTAAATATACAAGACTTGAAAAAGCGGAGGCTGATCCTCCGTGAAATGCGTTGTCTGTTTTAAATAAAAACTTTTTAGTCCCAATTGCCCTCCAGTGGCGGTTTTCTTGCGCCAGATCACCGCAACTCCCAATTTATAGACGCAGCCCGCAGTAGCACTGTGATGCGAGCGTGCGTATCCATAGCTACCACCAGGAAGTGCGCGGGTGAGTGACGTCACATCCGCCCCATCCGGCTAGGAGAGCTTGGTCCCCGGCTCGGCAGAGAGGGACAAACGCTGATCGTGGCCTAGTACGCTGTGCTGGCCAAACTGGAATTAGGTGAGACCTGTCCTAGAAGTGTGCTTAACTGTTGTTACTCGAAGGCTTAGAGCGCCCCTCTCTTCTTTCTCTTCATTGTTGTAGTGGCAATCGGGAGCAGCCCAAGCCGAGAGCGGGTGGCCTGATTGCACCTGAGGCTATCCACTGCCTCATTTTCTTCTCTGACATTATCACTATTTCTCGGATAGTGCTGTGAGGAGGAAATTGTCTTGCACAGTTTGCTGGATTAAAGTAAAGAAAATAAAAATAAAAACAAAAGGAGAGAAAAGAAAACAACATGAAACCCGTGTAAGGGTATCCAGTCATCAGGACCTCCCTCAAAGAAATAACACCCTACCCCCCGCTTTGAACTACAGAGAGTCTTATACCCTAAACTAACTTAAGAGTTGTTAAGCAACAAAAGAGGTCCGCTATGTCCAACTCACCACTAACAATACTTATGTATAATACTTCCTTACTAATTAACGTATAAACCCAACAGTTTTGTAAAAGCATCAACTTTGTTATTGTCAGGAACCGGCCTCGCGGCACGCCTGCGTATACGGTTCCCGAGTTTGACCAGATCAAGCAGGAAGCAGCCTTATTCGAGCTAAAACAAGGCTGTGACCCCTCAGAACACCTCTCACTGCCACCACTAGCTGTTGCTAGACACGTCCACTCTGCTGTCGAGTGCTCAGCACGCAATCTGCGTTTTCGTATTCGGGTCAGCTTTGCGCTTTAGGCCGAATACGGGAATGCCACGCACAATTGCAATTTTACACGGTAGTGAAGCAAAACCACTAACAGTCGTTCCGAACGATACTGTTAACCACTCCGAGACTTCCCACTGGCTGTCGAGTGCGGAAGTGCCCCATACACACAATGCCATTACAGTCTTATACGGTAGTGTTGTTCAATCATACAATCAGGCATGGACTTATACACCGTTACACTTCAGTCTCTTCTAGGCTATGGGTGTTAGTTTATTACAGCAGAAGTCAAACTTATTAAATAACAATTTAATATTCCAGGAAAAGAGTGGAACAATGCAGGAAATAATATATACAAAAGATGTACAAAACAAAGTAAAAAAGTTACAAAATAAGTTACAAGGATAAAAGTTACGATACACACACGACAAGTTTGCAAAAATAAACCGGAAATAAACGTAAATTTGAACTTTTACCAGCGCAAATGTCCAACCATGGTGGGACACGGATATTTCGATCGGGATCAGC
Source organism: Hyperolius riggenbachi (assembly GCF_040937935.1). Taxonomy (NCBI): domain Eukaryota; kingdom Metazoa; phylum Chordata; class Amphibia; order Anura; family Hyperoliidae; genus Hyperolius; species Hyperolius riggenbachi. The sequence goes on from NW_027152587.1 coordinate 36,372, forward strand.
TCTGGCGATGTGCTACCCTCAAGAGAATATGATTTGTGAGAGTCCTAGCTGCTGTTTTATAGCAAAATGTGTGCCCCGGGGCCACCCCCAATGTCCAGGAATATCCAATTTCCTGTTTAACGCGTGCAACTTCAAAGCGTTCCTGTTTAGTTTTGGATCTTTCAGAGATTTCAAAACTCTTCCATAAAATCCAATTTCCGCAGGGAACTATAGTCTAGACTCTAGACCATACATCAAAAGATTGTATTTTGGCCTCAGGTAGCAGTTTACCTGTAATTACCTGTAAACAGACACAGACAATCACATCTGAGACGGCCGATCAAAGGGGAAGACCTGACTGCTATTGTTCCCCCTCAAATGCAAATGTACTATAGGAGCTTCAATTAGCAGTGTCCACTTCCAGGGGAACTGAAGACAAAAGCTCAAAGTACTTCATTCTGCCATACAAACAATCATAGCTTCCCCCTACAGCCCGACTGGCTGATATACACATGGGACACAGCCAGACAATGTGAAAATATGGCTTCTGTATTATCCCAACATCACAACTAGTTGCTATATCATGACACCTGTATTATCCTTAACATCATACCTAGCTGCTATCATGACCGTTATCATTTGACATCCTGTAGTATTTTATGCAGAAACCTATCATTTCAGAGACATCTCAACAGCATTGCAGTATAACATAGGGGGGGGGGGGGGGAGAGACAGAGACAAGGGCCTTGCAATGCTGTTGTGATGACAAGTGTGGATGTTACATCCCAGATACTGTGGGAGTACTTTACAACCATTCATTATATTGCATAGATTTAAATTTACCCTGTGTATGCATATTAGAAGAGCACAATGTCAAAAAGACCCTACAATGTGCATTTATATACTGCTGCATTTAAATGCCTTGAGAAAAAAAACTTCAATAACAGAGAATGATAAAAAGAACCCATATGGTATAAGGTTCTATTCCAAAATGTGCCAGTAGATGTCACTATTGCACAGAATATGTAAAATGAGGCAAAATGAAATAGAAGTTGTAGTGAATGTCTATAGTCAACCTGAGGAAAAAAAAAAGGTTATGTAGAAATGTTTAAACATTAACTGGTTGTTCATAGTTGGAAAAATAAATGATATATGAAAAAATGGGAAGAAAAAACGAGGAGCAAACAAAAATTTCAGGCCTGGATTATTATGAAACTGTTCGGCCTTAGGTAGCAGAAACCTTTCCTGATAGGTAAGCGGTTAGTTTAATGCTTCAGTGCTGCAGTTCAGCGTTTTGGTTTAGTGGAGATCACTGGTATCGGAATACCTTGTCCTTCTATCCAGGTAAGTGCTTCGGCAGGTGTGGTGAAAAAGAGTGCTTTGCCACTAAATATAATTTTTAGTTTGGCTGGAAACAGCATGCTATACTATGCTATGCTATACTCTCGGCTTCCTACTTCCTGTGACGTCACAGGAAGTAGGAAGCAGAAAGGAGCCGGTGCGATGCACGTTAATGGGGGGGTAAGAGATAACTGCCCGCTCCGCTGTGCACACTCTGGTAGCAAATCCGATGGGGGCAATGGCCTGGGGGGTCCCATCCAGAGGCTGGAATTACGCGGCCAGCATTTCGCATTGCGCGGCTGCCGTTAAAAATCATTTTTTGCCCCAGCTCTGCCCACTGCCCAGGCACCGGGATAAAAAGCCCCCCCCCCCCCCCCCCCCAGCGGGATAGTGGGAGAGCCCCCCCAAACTGGGACTGTCCTGCCGAATCCGGGACGGTTGGGGGGCATGGTTTAAGAGTTTTGCAATCATAGGCCTTGGAGGTTTGCCAGGCATTGGGTTGCCGCCAGGGACCCTATGGGCCCTTTCTAAGGAGAATGCATGTGAAAGAGCTAGATTAGGAATGGCAGGGAATCCCACAAATCGTAAGTTAGAACGCCACCATCTGTTTTCTAGATCATTGTAAGGCTTGGTGGTGTATTCTCCACAGTCAGCATGCAACGCATGAGCTGATGTGGAGGAGGTACACACACTAGCACAAGGAAACAGGCTATCCCTAGTATAGTGGAGGGGAGGACTGACTCCAACAGGAGATTGTGGCGCACAGAGCCGGTGCAGATCTGACAGCCACAAACAATGCTTTCGCTATTACGTCTCAGCGCAAAGTAGCGCTGAGCGCACAAACCAGAACTGAGGAGATCAGGACAGGTAAACAGAATGAACGCTTGCTAAACTAGCCACTACTTAGTGACAGCAAGCGTCCACAATAACACAGACTGGAATGAGGCAGCCAATGCGTTGCGGCGATGGCGTGCCTCACAAAGACAGGACAGGATAGTCAGGAAATAGCAGGATCAAGATAGATGAACGTAACACAGACAAATATACAATAAGTATGTTTTCCTAGCGTATTACAATTACAGCTATCAATGAAACTATTTGTAACGTCTGACTAACATATGTATATATCGGCAATGAACCGATATATGACATAAGCAGGAACGCTGACTAGGACTGGAGTAATACAGGGAACAGGACTCAGAAGGATTCGCTATCTCTTCGCAGAGATGAACGCAATCCACAAACGGTAACAGAACAGGATTCAGAAGGATTCGTTATCTCTTCGCAGAGATGAACGCAATCCACAAACAGTAACAGAACAGGATTCAGAAGGATTCGTTATCTCTTCGCAGAGATGAACGCAATCCACAAACAGGAACAGGATAACTAGCTCAGCACGGGTGCTCACGGCACGCGCAAACTACCAAAACGTGCTGGAAGGCTGACTAACTGAACACAGGAAATAAACAGTTCGTGTACGTATATATCAGCGACACTGATGTATCAACGTAACACGAATACAAGGAAAATAATAAACGTGCTGGTATGCATATATATTGGCAATGAACCAACATATGATGCAAAACCAGCAAAGTATCTTTAGAACAAGAAACACGATCGAGGGCTGAAGCGACAGCAAGACAGGCTTAAACTGAAGCTATGAAAACCCAAGGAAACCCTGCAGGAAGCAGATCTTTATACTGAGGTCATCCAATGGGAGCAGACATGCAGATTCCCACACAGGTGAATGATAATCAGTCACAAGCTGACAGCAGGGAAAGGCAGACAAAGCTATGCGGCTTGCATGTAAAGAGATGAGAACTACCTGAGCTGCAGCACTACTACTTCCAGCAATGCCTGCTGCAGCAGCGATCATTACAATCATCTATCTTTAGACCATGTATGGCTGAGGTTTAACTGATGTCAGATTGTGCTGCTTGTATAGGTTTCATGGCATCCTCTGTATCACTGATTCTCCTGTCTGATTCTGCAGCTCTTTCTCTTAGTTTCTTCAAATCATCCTTCACAAGGGAAACGTCAGAATGTACAGTGTCTAATTAAGTATCTAATTTAATCACATTAAACTGCAATGACTTTATAGCTCCTAAAAGTTCCGCCCTGGTGGGTTCCCTCAACTCTTTATCTGAGTCCCCATCACTGGAGGCCTGTGCCCGCTTCTTCTTCCTACATGATTCCCCCTGATGTATCCTGAGGCTGGGGCATCTACTCACAGTTTGGCTGTTTGCATGCTCCGGTCCCTCCTCATGCTCCATGTCTGTGTCCTTACCGGAGGAGCTGTTGGCTTGTGTAGCCGCGGGCGGCATAGCTGGGAGCGGTGCAGCGGTGCCGCCGCCATCTTGACTGGCGCCATGCACATATTTGGCCAGCTTTTCAGCCGCCTCCTCGGCTTTAGAATGGCCGGTTTTGGGCATGACGGTTGTCGGCCAGGAGCTGGAGCGGTCTGCCGTCTCGGAAGAGTGGTTTCGTGGCGATCGGGCTGCTGGGGAAGCCAGGATACCGCAGGATCAGTGGTGAGTTGCGTCTTCACTCCTACATAGCCGGCCACGCCCCTAGCAAGAGCTTTTTCAAATCACTAGCAATTAGAAATGGCTTCTAGTGAGTTTGAGCCCTACCAGTTGCCTGGCAATCTTCCTGATCCTGTGTCTCTAATACTTTTAGCTATAGACCCTGAACAAGCATATGCAGATCAGGTACTCTGACTCAGCTGACTCACTGCATTAGCTGTTTTACTGGATTAGCCATATGCTTTTTCCAGGTTTTTGACTCAGGCACTACATATGATAGAACTGCCAGGCAACTGGTATTTACAAGGAAATAATCATGGCAGCCACCATATCACTCTCACCTCGGGTTCCCTTTAATCGTAATTATAATTCATTCACCAAAAAACACCAAAATAACAAGTGGATGGAAAATTTCACGGGTATATTCCCGCTTCTTCAGGTAATAATTAACAGGAGTACACACAGTGCAGTCTTTAGGTCACGATAAGCGCATCTGGGACCTAAAGACTGCACTGTGTGTACTTCTGTTAATTATCGCCTGAAGAAGCGGGAATATACCCGTGAAACGCGTTGCGCTGTATGCTGGAGTATATAAATAAATGTGTTTGTACTAAAACCGACAGTATCATGTCTGCTTCGGGGAGATGAGTCTACCACTGCCTCACGAGGAATTTTAAAGTGTTTATATATATTTTATTCTGTTGGCGCCTCTGTTCTCCTTACAATATCAGCATTCACCCCTGGTGGAGAGGTTGAATTCCCTTTCTTCTCCTAATCTACAGAGAGCGGCATCTTAATCCTGAGTGAGGACAGGCCTAATCTCCTCACCTGCCTACACAGTGGTTGCCTAATTGGTAACCCTGACTTGTGAGTTATCTATCATATACTTTTCCATTTACCCATCACCCAACTTTCTACACTGTATTGGGCTCTCGGTGTCCCTTCTTTTTCTCTAGCTTGCTGAATGCTCACTGAGAGACATGCTCCAGTGCTGATGGCAGGGCTGTCTGTACACAGTTATAAATCTAAAGCTGTTCAGTGATTAACCCCTTCACTATCACTACACTATAGTTAAATCGTTAATTAGCTTGATTTCATTGTGTGACAGAAAAAAAAAGACAGTCAGAGTGTAAGCTCCAGTGCTGCTGCAGCTGCTATGTGTCTGTGTGTGTCCTGTGCACAGACCAGGCCAGCTGCTGCCTGCTGGCCAGCAATTAGCCTTAGCTAGCTACAGTTTAGGTTAGGTTAGGGATTAGGGAATAGCATTACTGTGTAATTGTGTAGTTAGTACTGTACTACTGCAGTCAGTGCTAGTAGTTGTTAGAGTAGTAGTACTACTGTGTTCGCTTACTACAGAACTGCTGTGCTGCTGAGCAGTGCCAGTGTGACAGTTAGTGTCCTTTCCTCTTCTGTCTGACTGTCACTCGCCACGTGGCACTTTCCGAGTGCAAAGTGCCACTTGCCACATGCAAAGTGCAAAATGCCACATCACATACAAAGTGCCACATCACATACAAAGTGCCACATCACTACAAAGTGCCACATCACGTACAAAGTGCCACGTCATGTTCAAAGTGCAAAGTCACGTGCAAAGTGCCACGTGTAAAGTGCAAAGTGCCACGTGCTCCCACCGCCAGGGTGCCACAGGCCACTGCTGCTGTGCTGATACCACCTATATTTAACCCAAAACACAATTGCTGCGTAATTTTTGGAGGTGTCTGGGCTGAAAATTGCCATGTCCCAGTTGTGCGGTTGGACTTTGGACACAATGTGGGCTGCACGATTGCTGTCTGTAACCTAGCCCTGATTGTTAATTGACAGCCATTTTTTTTTGGGGGGGGGGGGATTTCCCCACATCATCAATTAGTGTTTCCCTTTACAAAATAATGCTACATGCCTCATTTACCCTAAAAAACATTTTTAAAGCAATTTAAAGGCCACTTCCGGTTTTTCTATCCAGATATCCGAACCCGGACGGATACTAGGGTCGGATATCCAATTCGGATCTGGATTGGAAAATTTTGAACTCTGATATCCGACCCGGATCGGATATCTGGATCCGGATCCAATCCGGATTTTGAAAAGTGGTATCAGAGCACCACTGCTTAACAGGTCAAGTTATGTATTAACATAGGACCCCAGCGGGTGTAACGTCTGCCATTTGATAGCAGCTTCAGAATTCTTGCATCCATGGAACTTGTGAGTTTTTTGAGAGTTTCTGCTTTAGTTTCTTTGCAGGATGTCAGAATAGCCTCTTAGAGCGTATACCTATGAAATGGCCACCGGGAGAATGGGGCACAGGGTAAAGATGATATATGGCTTACCTTGCTCCTGCATGGGTCCCGAGGGTGTTGATTACTGTTCCCCCTCCAGTCCGTCATAGATAGTGGGGGAAAGACATAATTTGGCTTCCTTTCTGAAGTCCTAATCACAGTGTTTATGTAGTAATTTGTGCTCCGTCTTGTGACGGCGCCCTAATAACTCACTAAGCGCCGCTATAGCTGTTCCTATTACAGCCTATGGTGGCCCCGGCTATACCCAAATCTCCTGCGCGGTTTTTACAGTGCTCACTTAGAGTTGATGTTTGGATTTAATCTGCCTCCCACCCTAATATCTTTTGCTTCAGGATGCTCCAAAGGTTTTCACTATGATGGAGGTCAGGAGAGGATGAGAGCCACACTATGAGTTTCTTTCCTTTGATGCCGATAGCAGCCTATGATGTAGAGGCATTCCTTGCAGCATGTGCTTTTAAATTTTGCATACATGATTAGTTTGTCACAGAAAGCATGCTGCTTCTTTAAAGCAGAATGAAACCCAGCATTTCTTCTTTGCTCTAAAAAGATTTACAGCATATTATATGCTACCACCATTTTTTTTACTAGAACAGCATTCAATTAGTTAAACACAGGAATTACAAGCTCCGTGCAGAGAGAGAAAGCTGGACGCATCCTAACTGGAGATAATGTTATCTTGTGTTTACTTAATTGTATCAAGTGAGGAATGGAACACATTCTCTGACTGTGCAGACTCTCTTGAACACAGACAGACACTCAGAAAGCATTTCTGCCTGCAATACAAGATGAATAAAACCAGTTATGTATAAAATGCAAAGGCAGCTCTCAGAGCAAAATGTGCTTTGAGAACTTGTAATTTCTAAATGAATAATAATACTTATGCACAAAAGCAAATATGTTAACCGTATGTCAAATAAAAAGTAGGAAAACATGTTTTTATTGAATATTATGTCAGAGTTTTATACCGCTTTAAGTACCATGGAATAAAGTGGACAGTGAGAAACTCCACATAGATTTCAGAAGTCATGGTCACACCTTCAGGGACCCTAAAAAGTGTCCGACCAGCTCTCTCCCCATGACTCCGACCCATACCATGACTCCGACCCAAACCATGACTCCGCCACCTTCTTGCTGATGTCCCAGCCTTGCTGCGACATGGTGGCCATCCACCAACCATCCTCCACTCCATCTATCTTGACCATCCAGGTTTGCACGGCTCTCATTAGTAAACAAGAAATTATTATTATTGTGATTTTGGGCCTTCTGCAGCCATTTCTGTTTGTGAGCATTGGTTAGGGGAGGTTGAATAGAAGGTTTATGCATAACTGCAAACCTTTGGAGGATCCTACACCTTTATGTTCACAGGACTCCTTAAGGCCCCAGTAGCTTCAAATACCTGTTTGCCGCTTTGTTACGGCATTTTAGCAGATGCTCTGTTAATCTGATGTATTTATGTGCCACAACCCTTCCTCTTTTTTTACTTTTATCTGCACAAATCCGTGTGTCCTCTGTATAAGCCACAAATCCTTTAATTTAACAGTACGATGATAATGCTTAAGTTTTTGTGAAAGGTTTTCATACCTTGTCAAAGGCATTCAACTACTTGATACTTTCCGGCAGCAGAAAGGTAATTTTTTTCTCATATTGCTTGAAAATGGTGGTCTGCTTAATAATGTGGAACACCCTTGTATAGTATTTTATTTTTTTGTTTAATTGGGCTCACCTGGCAAACTCAAAATCAGAGGTGTCCGAGATTGGTTTCAGTGATCAAAAGAGCCCTGAGACATCTATCCATACCATCCATGAGTTTAAATGAAAAACAAATGATTTAATTTTTTTGACCCTTAAATACAATTTGCATAATAATTTGGAATGCAATGTAGTACATGCTGCAGTTAAATAGATTTTCAATAGGTAAAATCTACTAAAATCTGTGTACAATGTATGGGGGAATTGATTCCTCTCATCAAATTCAGATTAGAGCGGGGCTGATCTGTTTGCCATAAATGAGACTAGGCATGAGCTCCACAGGGTTTGAATTTCCAAATTCCGAATAAAACTTGCTGGTTGCGGCAGGGGGCAGTTAGCTTACCGGCCAATGCGCTCCTTGTCGCATTCCACATTACTCCAATACTTCCTCCTTCAGGGTTTAAAGGAGGAATCATTAAAGTGATGGAATGCAATGTGGAGTGCATCGGCTATAAGACGGGACAAGGGTAAGCAAACTTCCCCTCTTTTGTAGCCCGCACGTTTTTACAACTTGGAACTCGGAATCCGAATGGCAGAGCTTTGCGGAGCTCATGCTTATTATTGACCACAGCCCAGAAAAAGAGAAAATAAGAATATCTAACTACAAAACAACTTGCTATGCTGTATGTTTTAGCAGGGGCCCCCAACCACCGAGCCGCGGCCCACTGCCGGTCCGTGGGCAGTTTGGCCTCTTGAACCCCCCCTCCCCCTGCGGCCGCTACTCCTGTTACCTTATGAGCCGGCGTTCGCTTCCTCTCTTAGATTCCCCCATAGCCCCTCTCCTCCATGCAGCATCTTCTATTATAGTAGCACGTCCCACAGCTGCTGTAAGGAGGGAAGGAAGCAGGACAGTGGTTCCCATAATAACGGCGATGTATATCGCCGCTACAGGAAGCCGCTGTCCTGCTTCCTTCCATCATTACAGCAGCCGTGGGATGCGCTGCTGTAATAGAAGATGCTGCATGGAGGAGAGGGACTACGGGGGAATCTAAGAGAGGAAGCGGCTGCCAGCTTATAAGGTAACAGGAGCAGCAGCCGCGGGGGGAGGGGGCACTCAGGGCAACTGTACTAGCTACACTGGTGGCACCTATCTAGCTATACTGCGGTAACTACACTAGCTATACAGGGGTAGCTATACTAGCTATACTGGGCTAACTATACTGGGAAGACTACACTTATTATACTAAGCTAACTATAGTGGGCTAACTATAGTAGCTATAGTGGGCTAACTATAGTAGCTATAGTGGGCTAACTATAGTAGCTATAGTGGGCTAACTATAGTAGCTATAGTGGGCTAACTATAGTAGCTATAGTGGGCTAACTATAGTAGCTATAGTGGGCTAACTATAGTAGCTATAGTGGGCTAACTATAGTAGCTATCGTGGGCTAACTATAGTAGCTATCGTGGGCTAACTATAGTAGCTATAGTGGGCTAACTATAGTAGCTATAGTGGGCTAACTATAGTAGCTATAGTGGGCTAACTATAGTAGCTATAGTGGGCTAACTATAGTAGCTATAGTGGGCTAACTATAGTAGCTATAGTGGGGCTAACTATAGTAGCTATAGTGGGGCTAACTATAGTAGCTATAGTGGGCTAACTATAGTAGCTATAGTGGGCTAACTATAGTAGCTATAGTGGGCTAACTATAGTAGCTATAGTGGGCTAACTATAGTAGCTATAGTGGGCTAACTATAGTAGCTATCGTGGGCTAACTATAGTAGCTATCGTGGGCTAACTATAGTAGCTATCGTGGGCTAACTATAGTAGCTATCGTGGGCTAACTATAGTAGCTATCGTGGGCTAACTATAGTAGCTATCGTGGGCTAACTATAGTAGCTATAGTGGGCTAACTATAGTAGCTATAGTGGGGCTAACTATAGTAGCTATAGTGGGGCTAACTATAGTAGCTATAGTGGGGCTAACTATAGTAGCTATAGTGGGGCTAACTATAGTAGCTATAGTGGGGCTAACTATAGTAGCTATAGTGGGGCTAACTATAGTAGCTATAGTGGGGCAACTACAGTATACTATCTGGCTACCTACCTATATACACTCCAAATGGTGGGCGGCGGCGAGGGACGCTCCCGCGGCTAACCTGGACACACCACGTTTAGTATATACAGTATATTTTTTCCCCGTTGGTTTTGCCCTCTAAACCTACGTGCGTCTTATATTCCGAAGTGTCTGATATGCCAAAAATACAGTACCTCAGCCCGGTTCTTAGTGCAAATATATAGATAGATAGATAGATAGAGCGAGAGAGAGAGAGAGAGATAGATGGAGAGATAGATGGAGAGATAGAGAGATAGATGGAGAGATAGAGAGATAGAGAGATAGATGGAGAGATAGAGAGATAGAGAGATAGATGGAGAGATAGAGAGATAGATGGAGAGATAGAGAGATAGATGGAGAGATAGAGAGATAGATGGAGAGATAGATGGAGAGATAGAGAGATAGAGATATAGATAGAGAGATAGAGATATAGATAGATAGAGATAGAGAGAGATAGATATAGATATATAGATATATGGATATATATATATATGGATATATATGTGTATGTGTGTGTGTGTATATATGTATATATGTGGATATACCCCAAGACCAGATAACAGGCCTGGGGGAGGGGTGGGCCTACTCCTCTCTACATCCTGCACCTTCCGTGTCCTTACCCCTCCCCCTTCTCTTTACTTTACCTCCTTTGAGGCCCATGTTATCCGCCTCTACCATCCCCTCCCAGCCATTATTGCAGTCCTATACCGCCCCCCCTCCAGTACTATATCGCACTTTCTAGAAAACCTTGCCTCCTGGCTCCCACACATCCTGTCCTCCGACCTCCCAACAATCATCCTTGGAGACTTTAACATTCCAATTGATGAGCCTACCACCTCTGCTGCCACTCAGCTTCTCTCGCTCACCAACTCCCTTGGTCTCACTCAGCATACTAACGCCACAACCCACAGTGCTGGTAATACCTTGGACCTAATTTTCTCCAAAGCCATCGCACTTACCACCCTGGACATTACACCATTCCCCATCTCCGACCACCACCTCATCACCTTCACCCTCACTCCATCCAGCACCCCCTGTCCCCCTTCCCAAATTGGACGTTGGCAGAGAGATCTGCGCAACCTTGACCCCGATGTACTAGCCACACCCCTCCACTCTCTCTCCTCCTCCCTCCCCAGCCTAACCTGCCCCAACGAAGCGGCAGCTCAATACAACAGTAACCTCTCTGC